>NC_057710.1:16252876-16277625 GCF_004010195.1 Chiloscyllium plagiosum
AAAGAACCAACATCTGACATCTCCCCTAAACCTTCCTCCAATCACTTTAAAATTATACCCCCTTGTGAGAGCCATTTCAGCCTGTGAGAAAGTCTCTATTTACTCTATCAATGCCGCTCATCATCTTATACACCTCTAATGAATAGCCTCTCATCCTTCCTCACTCCAATGAGAAAAGCCCTTGCTCCCTGAATATGTTGGGCCGAAGGACCAGTTTCCACACTTCTTTCTTCATAAGACATGCCCTCCAGTCCAGGCAGCATCCTGGTAAATCTCTGCACCCTCTCTAAGGCTTCCATATCCTTTCAATACTGAGGTGACCAGAACTGAACACAATATTCCAAGTGTGGTCTAACCATGGCTCAATAGAGCTGCAGCATAATCTCATGGCTCTTAAACTCATTCCCCCTGCTAATGAAAGCCAACACACCATACGCATTCTTAAGCCACTGCTGGAGCCATTCCCACTTGAGAAGGGAATTATCCTCCTCTCGGAATAATCACTTCACTTGAGTAAAGGTTTGTGGTCTAAGGCAGTCTCTGACAGTCCTCCAAACACCAGTGGCCTGGAGCATCTCTTCCTTGATCAGCTGAGGAGCTGTCGCAGTGAGGTGCTCACAAGATTGTGCTCCCACACTTCAACGTTAAACATGGTGTCAGTATCTGAGCTGGTGGGGGATGTAGGAGGTAGCCTTGCTCATGCATCCCTCTGAGATCCTGGCACTGTCTTCCTCAGAGGAGGTGGCTCTGGGGGAGCTGGCCATTTCTCTGTGGAGATGATGGAGATGCAGGTAGTACCGCTGAGACCAAAGGGAAAGAAGACATCATGGCCAGTATTTTAAGATTCCCTAGAGTGTGGAAACAGGCCCTTTGGCCCCAACCAGTCCACACCAACCTTCTGAAGAGTAATCCACCCAGACCCATTTTCCCTCTGACTAATGCATCCAATACTATGGATAATTTAGCATGGCCAATTCACCTGACCTGCATGTCTTTGGATTGTGGGAGGAAACCAGAGCACCCCGGAGGAAACCCACACAGACACAGGGAGAATGTGCAAACTCCACACAGACAGTCACCCGATGCTGGAATCGAACCATGCCGTATTGAGGAGTAATGTACCATCAATGACATTGCCAGTGGGAGTTGAGGTGGAATAAAGAGTGATATGTATTTGGCTGACAGCACATGAATGTCTCAAATTCCTCACAGCAGTGTCCCAGTGGAATATTGGGCCCTTGCTGCTCTACTGTGTGCTGTCTTCTCCTGGAGTGGGAGACAGGGAGAGAGACTGAGTGAGATGGAAGTGGGTGGGATGACTGTTAGTGCTGGTGCTGTCAATACAAAGTGAGTAAAGTGTTCTGAGGGAACAAGTAGATGGTAGAGAGGCTGAGTGGAATGGGAAATTGGTGTGGGTCAAAGTGGGGAAGGTGTTGCAAGCAAGAGCGAGAGCTGTAGAGCATGGGCCTTGCTATGAGGTGGGTGCTGCAGCAGAGATAGAGTGAGTGTGAGGTAGCAGAGAGAAGAGTGTGGCACTTACCCTGGCAGAGCAAAGAAGGGCACAAAACAAAACAAAACAAAAGCAAAGAACTTCAGATGCTGGAGATCAGAAACAAAAACACTAAAAGGATACTTCTTGGAAGGGCTGTTGTGCATTCACCCAGCCCACTGAAACAACCTTTACCTGGGTGCCAGGGTCTGGCGATGACTCCTCTACTGGTGCTCTGGCACCATCCTCCTTCACACTACCCTCTCGATCAGGACCTCCAGGTCCCTGTTAGAAAATCATGGCGCCATCTTCATGTTTTCCAACATCTTCTGACTCCAACCTTGACTGAGAACGTCAAAATGCCAGCGCTTGCCTGGGTACAGAGCAGCCTCTTGAATATGGCAAGGGCACCAGAGATGCTGGTCTTTTGGCAGATGTCCAGGGGTCAGCAAGCTGGTCTGGGAATGGCCTGTGCTAAGATGGAGCTAGAATTGGACGAGAAGGATTCCATAGTGATGGGGTTGGTAACTAAGGAGGCATATTTGATAAAATATGTTGAGAAATCACAATAGGTCTCACCACAGGTATGCCTCCAAAATACTTGTTGCACAAAAGGTGTGAGATTCAGCTGAAAGTTTCCACTTGTGTGGAAGAGAAAAAAAAATCAGGCATCTGGGTAATTCCAACTGCGGATTCAAAAGGAATATCCTGACCAGTGAGAATGTGGAGTTCCCCACTACAAGGATCAGTACTAGGGGCCACAATTCCTTATAATAGAAAATAGAAAAACATAGAAAAATACAGCACAGTACAGGTCCTTCGGCCCTCGATGTTACGCCGATCCAAGCCCACCTAACCTACACTAGCCCGCTATTCTCCATATGCCTATCCAATGCCCGTTTAAATGCCCATAAAGAGGGAGAGTCCACCCCTGCTACTGAAAACAGCCCGAAGTGCCTCAGTCTTTCCTCATACGATTTTCCTTTCATACCAGGCAACATCCTGGTAAACCTCCTCTGCACCCGTTCCAGTGCCTCCACATCTTTCCTATAGTATGGCGACCAAAACTGCACACAATATTCCAGATGCGGACGCACCAGAGTCTTATACAACTGCATCATGACCTCAGGAGTCCGGAACTCAATTCCTCTACCAATAAAAGCCAGTACTCCATATGCCTTCCTCACCGCACTATTTACCTGGGTGGCAACTTTCAGAGATCTGTGTACATGGACACCAAGATCCCTCTGCTCATCCACACTACCAAGTATCCGACCATTAGCCCAGTACCCCATCTTTTTGTTATTCTTCCCAAAGTGAATCACCTCACACTTAGCTACATTGGATTCCATTTGCCACCTTTCTGCCCAGCTCTGCAGCTTCTCTATATCCTGCTGTAACCTGCTACATCCTTCCTCACTGTCAACAACTCCACCGACTTTGTATCATCCGCAAACGTGCTCACCCAACCTTCTAGCCCCTCTTCCAGGTCATTTATAAAAATGACAAACAGCAATGGTCCCAAAACAGATCCTTGCGGAACACCGCTAGTAACTGGACTCCAAGATGAACCTTTACCATCAACTACTACCCTCTGTCTTCTTCCAGCCAGCCAATTCCTAATCCAAACCTCCAACGCACCCTCAATGCCATACCTCCGTATTTTTATATATTAATGATTCGGATGAGGAACCTGAATATCCAACAAGGACTTGTTGGGCCGAAGGGCCTATTTCCACACTGTAAGTAATCTAATCTAATCTAATCTGAACCACATTTGCAGATGACAAAAAAACAGGTGGGAAGTCAAGTGATGAAAATGCAAAAAGAGTCTGCAGTGAGATACAGGCAGGTTCAGCAAGTGGGCAAAAACTTTGCAGATTGAATATAATGTGGGAAAATGTGAGGCTATGTGTATTGGCAGGAATAGGAGAGCTGGAAATTAATTACATGGAGAAAGCTATGTGCCAGAGGAATGGGAGTCCTCATTGGTGATTGTCGAAAAGCGAGCATCCAATTTCAGTGCATCATAAGGAAGGCAGGTGGAATGTTGGCCTTCATTTTAAAGGGAGTGAGTATAAAGTTGGGAGCTTTTCTAAAACTATACGAGGCACTGGTCAGACCGCTGTTGGAAAACTGTAAACAGTTTTGAACCTCTTATCGAAGGAAAGATTTCCTAGTATTGAAGACAGTCCAGAGAAGGTTCACTTGGCTGATACCATGGAGAACTATTTCATCAGGAGAGGTTGTGTTTATTAGGCCAATACTCATTAAAATAGAGAAGACTGAAAAGCAATCTGATTGAAACACATAACATTCCTAGAAGACTTGACAGTGTAGATGTTTCCTCTTTTGGGAAAATCTACGCCCAGTGGGTTTAATCTCAGAATAAGGGGTTTCAGATTTAAGGCAGTCATGAGGAAGGATTCCTCCTTATAGAGGGTGATGAACCTGTTGAATTCTTTACCACAGAGGATTGTTGAGGCAGGGTCATTACGTACAGTCAAGACCAAGATAGATGCCTTTTAATCAGTCAGGGAACCAAGGGCTGTAGAGAAAAGAGAGGAAAGTGAAGCTGGAGATCATCCATGATCAGCCACAATCTCATTGGGAGGACAGATTCGATGGGCTGAATGGCCTATTTCTGCTCCTGCATGTTATAACTTCGCAGGAGTAGTAAGGTAGTCTTAAGGAGGAAAGACATAGCAGCTAAGCTGAGAGAGTAAAACCAGGAAAGACTGGAGGTGGTGTACATGAAGTTTAAACCCTGGCATGACTTGGCTGTGCTGAATGTCACAGCTTCAGAGTAAATGTTCCCATTGTCGTCCCATTGGTGAGTAAATAAAACAATCCTTAACTTTTTGCCAACATGTCTCCTGAATCGCTCATTGCAGGACTTTTGGGATAAACTTTCAGTTATTAGAGGTTTCTACTCAAACCTGGTGTCTTTAAAAACGTCAATTCTTTTATCCCTACAACACTTTGGCCAATATCTTCCACTTCCTGTGAATGACACTCACAATCCTTGTGAGAGGTAGATGGTGTGACAAGTGGGAAAGGGTTGACAGTGAAGCAGGAGTTGGTTTCTCACCCAACCCAAAATGTTTGGAATTTGCATATGCTCTCACTCAGCGAGTCCATGGTTGGGCCACATGGATGTCTGGGGCTCTGTTGTTTTAGGTCGGACACTGAATTTAATGACGCGATTTAACATCACAGTCTCTGCTCATGAATCATCCTGAAATAAATCTGTCAGGACATCCTTGGAAAGCGATGATGTTAAATTGCAGAGTGTGTGGCAGCATGCTTGCTGTAAACATGACCTCTGACCTCACGCTGGCCCAGCACTAACATGACAATTAGATTTATGCACATGATGTTGTTGTGTTACACAATACTCCGTCTTCACTTTTGGTCCATGGGTTGGTTTAACCACAAACAGAGACATGCAGAGGCTGTAAGCAGTTTGATTTACTACTGTACATGATCAGGTTAGAATGTCACTATCAGGGAGGGCTCCTTTAAAAGTGCCAGATTACTGCATCACCTCTACAGTTCCATATCTAGTGCTCTAGCCATTTCCGGGGTGAAGTGTTTGGTGAAAGATGATTGAATGAATCTCCTTTATCTATTAAAGTAGTTCTCCCATAATGCGCAGTTGCTTTCCCACAAAACTTCCCTTAATAGAAAATCGCTTTATACAATTAATGGGGCCTGAGGGAGAAGAGGCGTTGGGGGCAAACCAACAAGCAATATCACTCACGATGACTCAAAAATTACCCAAAAGCCTAAGGCAAAGTAAACCACAGCCTGAATGAAGGTATAAACCGTATTCATGAACAACACAAAAGTAAATTTAACACAGTGCATTGCTGTCAGTACAGTACCTCTCACAGATGCTGCTCAGTCAGCAGCTGACATCCGCACATGTGCAGAAAGGCATGAAGACCGCACTGACATTGCGCATGCCCAGAATGGTATGGGCATTGTTCATGTTCAGAACAGTGTGGATCGGCACTGACACCGGCACATGTTCAGAACGGTGTGGATCGGCACTGACACCGGCACATGTTCAGAACTGTGTGGATCGGTACTGACACCGGCACATGTTCAGAACGGTGTGGATCGGTACTGACACCGGCACATGTTCAGAATGGTGTGGATCGGCACTGATACCGGCACATGTTCAGAACGGTGTGGATCGGCACTGACACCGGCATATGTTCAGAACAGTGTGGATCGGCACTGACACCGGCACATGTTCAGAACAGTGTGGATCGGCACTGACACCGGCACATGTTCAGAACGGTGTGGATCGGCTCTGACACCGGCACATGTTCAGAACGGTGTGGATCGGCACTGACACCGGCACATGTTCAGAACGGTGTGGATCGACACTGACACCGGCACATGTTCAGAACGATGTGGATCGGCCTGACACCGGCACATGTTCAGAATGGTGTGGATCGACACTGACACCGGCACATGGTCAGAAGAGCGTGGGTCAGCAGTGACACCGGCACATGTTCAGAACGGTGTGGATCGGCACTGACACCGGCACATGTTCAGAACGGTGTGGATCGGCACTGATACTGGCTCATGATGAGAATGGTGTGGATCAGCACTGACACCGGCACATGTTCAGAACAGTGTGGAACAGCACTGACACCGGCACATGGTCAGAATGGCGAGGATTGGAATTGACACCGGCACATGTTCAGAACGGTGTGGATCGGCACTGACACCGGCACATGTTCAGAACGGTGTGGATCGGCACTGACACCGGCACATGGTCAGAACGGTGTGGATCGGCACTGACACCGGCACATGTTCAGAATGGTGTGGATTGGCACTGACACCGGCACATGTTCAGAATGGCGAGGATCGGCACTGACACCGGCACATGTTCAGAACGGTGTGGATCGGCACTGACACCGGCACATGTTCAGAACAGTGTGGATTGGCCTGACACCGGCACATGTTCAGCACGGTGTGGATCGGCACTGACACTGGCACATGTTCAGAACAGTGTGGATCGGCACTGACACCGGCACATGTTCAGAACGGTGTGGAACAGCACTGACACCAGCACATGTTCAGAACAGTGTGGATCGGCACTGACACCGGCACATGTTCAGAATGGTGTGGATCGGCACTGACACCGGCACATGGTCAGAATGGTGTGGATCGGCACTGACACCAGCACCTGTTCAGAACGGTGTGGAATGGCACTGACACCGGCACATGGTCAGAACGGTGTGGACCGGCACTGACACCGGCACATGTTCAGAACGGTGTGGATCGGCACTGACACCGGCACATGTTCAGAATGGTGTGGATCGGCACTGACACCGGCACATGTTCCGAATGGTTTGGATCGGCACAGACACCGGCACATGTTCAGAACGGTGTGGAACAGCACTGAATCTGGCACATGTTCGGAATGGTGTGGATTGGCACTGACACCGGCACATATTCAGAACGGTGTGGATCGGCACTGACACCGGCACATGTTCAGAACGGTGTGGATCGGCCTGACACCGGCACATGGTCAGAATGGTGTGGATCGGCACTGACACCGGCACATGGTCAGAATGGTATGGATCGGCACTGACACCAGCACATGTTCAGAACGGTGTGGATCAGCACTGATACCGGCACATGTTCAGAACGGCATGAATATTGGTGCATGTTCAGAACGAAGCACTCAAATTAATCCCCACTGTAATCACACTAATGCCAACGGAGGTCAGCATTCTAGAAAATACTCTTCCCTAATTCTTCAGCGACACAATAGCTAAACCAAACTGCTGGAATGCTCGCTATCCTTGAACTACAAGCATATTTTATTTTAATTATGGTTAATACCGTATTTTAGTTTATTCATTTGAAGAATGTGTGCATCACTGGTTAGACCAGCATTTAATGCTCATCATTCATTACTGGTTAACCATACTGGTGTGTGTCTGGAGTCACATGTAGGCCAGATCAGGAAAGACCGGCACATTTCCCTCCCGACAAGGCATTCGTGAACCAGACGGGTTTTTATGACAATTGGTAAAAGTTGTCATGAGACTAGTTCTTTATTCTCGATTTTACCTTAGCTGAATTCACATGTCACCATCTGCCATGGTGGGGTTAGAACTCATTTCTTCAGAACAGTCTGCGTTGCCATTTTGTTTGTTTTGTTGTCTGTGTTTGTACTTTGATTTTCTTAATCGAGCTTGAAAAATGGACGGCACCGACTAGCTCTGCAGTTATTGGGGCGGCGGGGGGGTGGGGAAGGGTTTGCATGGTGGCGTTGGGGGGAGTGTGGGCGGGGGTACAAGGATAGAGGAAGAAGGTGGAAGAGTGGAGTTGAGGTGGAGCAGTCATGTCTTTATTCATTGTCAGTCTCTTTCAGCCTCTGAAAATGCTGACACATTGTCAGGAACTCCTTGTAAACATTGAAAAATTGCTCGCCAGTGATGAGTCAGCTTTGGGTTTTGCCAAAGCTGCCTACATTCCCTGAATGAATATTAAGAAAAAGATATTCCCTTCATCACAAACTGAATACACCTTCCAAACCCACAGTCCCTTATATCTAGAAGGACAAGGGCAGCAGATACATGGCAACACCAAGAACTGCACGTTCCCCTCTGAGCCACTCACCATCTTGACTTGGAAATAATTTGCCATTCCTTCACTGTCGCCAGGTCAAAATCCTGGAATTCCCTCCCTAATGGCATTGTGGGTCAACCCACAACAGGTGGACTACAGCAATACAGGAAGGCAGCTCACAACCACCTTCTCCAGGGCAACTAGGGAGGGGTAATAAATGCTGGTTAGCCAGTGACACCCACATCCCACAAGTGAATTTGAAAAAAACATTAGTATCGGGCTCTTCTTCCAAAGTTTTGACACCTATTGTGGTGCTGAGACCATCATTAAGAAGCAAAAAATTAGCAACTGCAAATGGCATCTTCCTAACTTGGACCTTTTTAATGCATGAAAAGATCATTCACATTTTAAGTCATTCAGAACTGTAGGGTCATATTTACTGTTCAACCTTAAATATCTAGAACTAAAATTACAGTGAAAATTTGAAAGGAAAACAGAAACTGTTGGAGAAACTCAGTAGGTCAGACACCATCTGAGGAGAGAGAAACATAGTTTTGAGTCCAGCGGCCCTTTTTCAGAACTGTGGCTTGGCAACTTCAAGGGATGTTAGGGGTTAATCACATTGTTTTGGGCTGGGACATAAATACCAGTCAGAGCAGGTCAGGCAACCTTCCTGCTAAAGGCCTTTATTGAGTCAGTCTGACAGCTTTGTGGCCATATTTCATGCGGTCAGCTCTCTACTGGATTTTATTGAAAACCGGAGTCGAAGCTGCCATTGCGGGAATTAAACTCATGTTTGCAAGATTAGTAATTTCATAATGAATGTATTAACATCAAACTTTGCCTTCACTGGATCAAAGAAGCATCAGTCAAATCCCAGCCTCATTTTCCAGCAGCAAATACTCAGATAGAACCCTTGCTTCAAATGTTCATAATCCGAGAAACTTCCAACAGAGATAGAGAGACTGGTTACAGGACTGGCTGTAGGGTTCAGAACAAGGGTTCACAATCTCAGCTTTAAGATGATCTTTTGTCTCATTCAGTGGTGAACACGTGGAGTTCTCACACAGGCTGTGGGGGGCCAAGTCACCGAAGATGTTTAAGAAACAAACAGATTTGTAGAAGCTAAAGGTGTAAAGCAGTATGGGGAGGGAGTGAGAGTAGGGGAATGGGAGATAGAAGATCAGCTGTGATCATGTTAGATAGTCTGAATCAGATGGGCTGAATGGCCTACTCTTGCTCCTCGTTTTCATGCTCCTCTGACATGGAGAGTTTTGAACGCAAGAATAAAATATTGAAATGGAAGAGATTGCTTGACCAGTAGCTAGGCCAGCAAGAACAGGAGTTAATAGGATAATGGCACTTGCTATGAGATAAGACAAAAGCAGGGATATTCCCTGTAGGCTGCCACTGTACATTCAGAGCACAGCATTGGCACACTGTTCACAGCATTGACTCCCGGTTCCAGGCCTAGGCAGCCTGGAAGAAACATTACAGAGAATACTGCTGCTGGCAGCAGAGTTGTGAACCAACTCAAGTTTACAAACACTGGGACAGCAGTCAGCAACCTGTTGGAATTATTGAAGCAAGAGGTGAAGGAGGTATTGATGAGGTTATCAGGAGCAGACGAACTGAGGCAGGGTGAAGTAAAGGTGCTGATGTAAAGGTGGCAACAGTTTTGAGATCGGAAGCTCATTTCAGGATCGAAGGTGACACTAAGCTTATGATCAGATACTTCACAAAGATACCTGGCTTTCTGAAGTTCACATTACCATCCAGACTCCAAACTTTAGTGGTTTAAAATGAACAGAAAGGTTTCTCTTAAAGTTCATCTACTCAGTGCACACCAAATCCATACTGTGAACAAAAACACCCTCTTCTCAGTAGCGCCTATGGTAGGCTCTTGTTTGTACCAATTAGCTATGGCAGATTCACAGAAAAGCCAGAGGCTTGGGTTCTGAATCACTGAGACTCCGACCTGTCTGTTGTAGAAGCCGTGGTGTAAGCACAGTGTAAGGAAGAGATGGCGGAAAGGTTCTCACTCTGGTTTGACCTACACTATGACCACTCTGGTTCATGTGAGGCACGGGAGGGACGGTCCAGCCAGCTGGGTCACATGTCAGAAGCAGGGATAGAAGGAGGATGGGCTCAGCTAAAGCCCTGGATGTCTGAGTAGCACACACCAAAAGGATTGAGATGGCAAGCACCTTCTCCCTCTCAAACTGCAGGGTAAATTCGATCATATTATGGTCACTGCCTATAAGGGGTTCCTTCACCTTAGGCTCCCTAATCAAAGCTGCCTCATTACAAATCGCTAAACCCAGAATTGCCTGCTCTCCAGTGGACTCAACAAGTTGCTCCTTTTCGGAGACATTCCACAAATTCTTTTTCTTGGAATCTGCTACAAGCCTGATATTCCCAGTCGAGGAGAAAGTGAGGTCTGCAGATGCTGGAGATCAAAGTAGTGGACTCAACAAGTTGCTCCTTTTCGGAGACATTCCACAAATTCTTTTTCTTGGAATCTGCTACAAGCCTGATATTCCCAGTCCACCTGCATACAGAAGTCTACCGTGAATATTGTAATAGTGCCTTCCTTACACACCCTTTCCCAACTCCTGATTTATCTTCTGCCCCACATCCTGCATACTGCGAGGACACATGTACACAAGGGCCCTTTTGTTTTGTCTTTGCAGTTCCTCAACTCTATCCGCACCGATTCTATGCCTCTGACTCTGTATCACTTGTTGAAAACAATTTAATTTCTATTCTTATGAACAAAGCAACCTCAACACTCAGCCCATCTAGGTTAGAGTGGTGCTGGAAAAGCACAGCAGGTCAGGCAGCATCCGAGGAGCAGGAAAATCGATGTTTTGAGGAAAAGCCCTTCACCAGGAATAGAGGCAGTGTGCCTGCAGAGTGGAGACATAAATAGTGGGAGGGGGAGTTGAAATGCTGTGCCACAGGTTGGTTGGGTTGGTTCGTCCGGGTGGCCCAGACTGATATTCCCAGTCCACCTGCATACAGAGGTCTACCGTGAATATTGTAATAGTGCCTTCCTTACACACCCTTTCCCAACTCCTGATTTATCTTCTGCCCCACATCCTGCATACTGCGAGGACACATGTACACAAGGGCCCTTTTGTTTTGCCTTTGCAGTTCCTCAACTCTATTTGCACCGATTCTATGCCTCTGACTCTATATCACTTGTTGAAATCAATTTAATTTCTTTTCTTATGAACAAAGCAACCTCAACACTCAGACCATCTAGGTTAGAGTGGTGCTGGAAAAGCACAGCCAATTCACCTGACCTGCACATTTTTGGATTGTGGGAAGAAACTGAAGCACCCGGAGGAAACCCACGCAGACACAGGGAGAATGTGCAAACTCCACACAGTCAGTCGCCTGAGGCGGGAAATGAACCCGGATCTCTGGGGCTGTGAGGCAGCAGTGCTAACCACTGTGCCACTATGCCGCCTCTGTGATAACCACAGCATTGTACTTGTTAATTTCAATCTGCGCTACAAGTTCATTTACTTTATTTCATATACTGCCGACGTTTACGTTTCACACCCTCAGTCATGTAAGAGCATTCCAGTCACTTGATCTGAACTATCACTGTCCTGTCTCCCCTGGCCCGCTGCACTCCACCGCCCTCCTCTCCCAGCTATAGTAGAAATGCTGTCCCCCTCAACACTTCACATGAGTTCTGATGAAGAGTCATCCAGACTTGAAGAGTTAGCTTGCTCTCTCTCCAGGGACGCTGCCTGACCCATTGTGATCTCCAGCATTTGTTGTTTTCACCCACTCCTGTGTTGACTGCCCCCCTTCTGATAGTTGTCCCCTTAGCTCCTGTGCCTGAGGTTACATTCCTGAACCTTTCCATGTGCTCTGCCTGGTTACTTGTTCTGGGAAATTTACTTATCTCTGCTCAGTCCTTCCCGCTCTTTAACTTTTTCCATAATTTTCCACGCAACTGAACACCTCCCTGCTTCCCCACTATTTAAAGTCCTATCCACAGCCCTAGTAATGTAATTCCCTAGGTCCCAGCATGATCCAGATGGAGCCCATTCCTTGGGAAGAGTCCCCTCCTTCCCCAGTACTGGTGCCAATGTCCCATGAATTTCAACCCGTTTCTCCCACACCAGTCTTTCACCATGCATTTCCCTCTTTCATCTTGTTGACCCTGTATCAATTTGCTTATGGCTCAGGTAGTAATCCAGAGATTATTGCTGTTTTGTTTCTAATTTAGCCTTTGGTTGCTCATATTCCCTCAGCAGAGCCGCTTTCGCCTTTCTGCCTATGTCGCTGGTATCTATGTGGACCACGACAACTGGATCTTTCCTGTTCAGCTGCAGCCCAGATGAAATATCCTGAACACAGACACCACAGCCTTCAGAACTCTCGATCCTAGCCACAGTGAACAGTGTCTATTCCCTTGACTATACTATCCCCAACTAGAACTGCATTTCTCTTTTCTCCCCTCTCGTGAATTGTTCCCTGTGCTATGGTCAGTTTGCTCATCGTTCCTACATCCTCCCCACTCTCATCCACACAGGAAGCATGAATCTCAAACCTGTTTGATAAGTTCAAAGGTTGAGTCTCCTTCTGCACCACCTCCTGGATCCTTTTACTTGGCTCATTCGTAGCCCAATCCTCCTGTCCCTGACCAATGACCGAATTTGAGGTAGTTAATCTAAGGGGTGTGAGTACCTCCTGAAACACAGCATCCAGGTAACTCTCCCCCTCCCTGATGTATTGCAGTGTTTGAAGCTCAGACTCAGGTATATCAACTCTGAGTCAGAGTTCCTCAAGTAGATATGGTCACTATGCACCACAATAGGGTCCACCAGCTCCCACATCATGGAGGTACAACATTTGGCCTGGCCCTGGATCACTATTTTAATTAGTTAGTTCCTAATTTTAAAGACCAACACATTGAATCAAAACAAGAAGGAGATAGGCATGGTTCTTTACAACAAGAGGATCAAAGAGACTGGGGAGAAAGCGGGAACAGGGTACTGCGTTGGATGATGAGCCATAATCATGTTAAATGATGGAGTGGACTTGATGGGTTCAATGGTCTACTTCTGCTCCCATTTTCTGCTCCCATTTTTTCTGTCTCTATGAAAGGTGGCATAACTGGATAGCAGTGTAGGGACAAGGTAAAAGAGAAGGGCTCAAAAAGAACTAGAACAAGAAACAAATCAGGGTCTCAGCTCCATGTTGGAAGTCAAAGCAACCACATCTAAAGAACACAAAGCAGACTGGAGTAATGGTGGAACACTGGGTGCCATACACCAGAGGGATGACAAGTGATTACCCTGAGAATGTGATCTGCAAGAGTTATAATCTAACAAATTCATTCACTGTCAGTCCACCAATGCAAAATTATACTGGGCCAGGAACAGAAACGTGGCCCCTCATAGCTCTTTTAATGTCACTGGGAAAATGAGAAGTAGATCACCCCACTTCCCTGTGAAAGCCTATTCAAAGTAATCAAGTCTATCAGCTAATCCCATAACTTGGGCAAAATAGTTTGAAGCTGATGTCAACTGAAGCGATTCATCATTGATAAGGAAGTACTGGACGGATAAAATGTTTTGATGAGTGATACACATTAATAAGACCAAGTTCCTGTCGACACATTCCTAGAGCAAGTCTTGACCCAGAAACAAAAATATTCGTAGATTTGGAAATCTATTCCCATCTCACTGAGATGGTTGCAGATAGAGGTAACCAGTATCTTCCCTGACAACTCCTACTCCCAGGCTAATAATTTGCAGTGTCACACTTAATCCTTTTATTACCTGTAAATCAGGATCATTCTGTTCACCATTGTTTAGTAAGTAGTCTCATAAAGATTTGCCCAGAATTAAAATTATCTTTTTTCATTGGGATCTTGCACGGACTGCATTAGATTACTTTAGATTACTTACAGTGTGGAAACAGGCCCTTCGGCCCAACAAGTCCACACCGACCCGCCGAAGCGCAACCCACCCATACCCCTACCTTTACCCCTTTAACCTAACACTACGGGCAATTTAGCATGGCCAATTCACCTGACCCGCACATCTTTGGACTGTGGGAGGAAACCGGAGCACCCGGAGGAAACCCACGCAGACACGGGGAGAATGTGCAAACTCCACACAGTCAGTCGCCTGAGTCGGGAATTGAACCCGGGTCTACAGGCGCTGTGAGGCAGCAGTGCTAACCACTGGGCCACCGTGCCGCCCACTGCAGAATGCCTGATTCGGCACTTTATGAGCTAGAGCACCAGGTTTGTAAGTCAGTGGTTGTGACGTCAATCTCAGAGCAGCCACTTTGTTACTATTACAAAGTGGTGGCATAGTGCTAATAATATTTATCCTGTAATATTAAAGCCAAAATAATTGTTGTGATGTGGATTCAAAGTCCACCACCCCAAATATTGAGATTAACTTTCAGGGCCGTTGTGATGGAGCAGTGGTGGCCCTCAGTTGTCAATTTCAAACTGAGATGGATAAAGTTTTTGTGAAGCAAAGTTATTAAGGGATGTGCTACAAAGGCAGGTATGTGGAGTTAGGTCATGGATCAACCATGATCTTATTGAATGGTAGAACAAGCTGGAGGGGCTGAATGACCTACTCCAGTTCCTATGTTCCCTAACTCTGGGTTTCAATTGTACTTGTTCCAAAGGTTTGATTTAACACTTCTGCAAAGATTTATTTTTTAAAATAGCCACATAAACTTCAGTTGTTCAAGAGGTCAGCTCACCATCTCCTTCTCAAGGGCAACTAGGGACAGCCCAGGTAGTGACACCCACATCCCATGAATGAATCTAAAAACAAGTCTTCCTTTCTTTCCTTTGATAATAATTCAGCAGTTTATCTTCCCCTCTAGAACCGGCTCACAAATGGTTGAAAATCAATAATGTTGCATTGCTAATCGGGTTCTGTTTCTACATTATCACCACATCTAAGTGTTGCACAGCTGACCCAGATGTTGAGGTAGGTGTGTCCTGATACCAAAGTGCACTAACACCAACAAGAGGTAGTGTTTACGAAGAACTTTCGATGTAGCAAAACACCTCAAAATGTTCAACTGATGAATAAGTGAAATGATTAAATGAGAAGGGTCTGTTTCCATATTGTGTGACTCTATGACTCTATTCTCAGAGAATGGTTCATGTGTGGAATGAACTATCAGCAAAATTGGTGGATGCAGATACAGTTACAACATTTAAAAGACATTTGGCTAAGGACATGAATCGGAAAGGTTTGGAGGCGTACGGGCCAAACACAGGCAAGTGAGACTAGTTTGTTTTGGGAACATGGTCTGCATGGACTAGTTGGACCAAAGAGTCTGTTTCCATGCTGTATGACTCTATGGCTTTATGAAAATTTAACATTATGCTATGGAGACTGAAGTAATTAGAATTTAACTTTTTAAAACAGGGCAATATCACAAGTTATGGGCACATTTGCCCATGAGTTGCCTCATTCTGAGCTGTGAACTTCCAAATAAATTACTGATGGCAATCGTGGGAGCCAGGAATTAATAAGATATAATAAGTAATAAGATGGGAGGCACAGTGGCTTAGTGGTTAGCACTGCTGCTTCACTGCACCAGGATCCCAGGTTCAATTCAAGCCTTACGTGACTGGCTGTGCGGAAGTTTTACATTCTCCCTGCGCTTATGTGAATTTCCTCCAGATGCTCTGGTTTCCAAAGATGTGTAGGTTAGGTGGTTTGACTAAGTTGCCCAAATAGTGTTTAGAGGTATGCAGAGTACAATTCAGTGGAATCCAAACCCAGGGGAGATGAAAAATTGTCGACCGATTTGTGTCACTCATTGTACACTGGAGCACTGGGACGCAAAGTGAAAGTACCTCCAGCGTGCTAATCCATTACACCATCCAGTCACAAGGTGGTCAGTCAAACTAACCTGGATGGCATTCAGTGACTAAACATTTTAAACAGATTGAGTCTCAAGGTGCATATCAGCACAAGCAGAATCCTCTTCCTGTCTGTAATCTCAATGGTCTGAGGCTGGATTTAATGCAGCCCAAGGCAGAGGTAGCCATGAAAGTTGGGCCCAATAAATGGTGACAGGAGCCTTACATCAGACCCCCAGCAGTGGGACAAACTCTCTAGTTGTATTTTTGTTGGGGGACACAATATCAATTCCACTCGTTATTCACCACACTGCAGTTTTACACTGCGCCAGGGACTCAACAGGATCCACAAGGAGGATATTACCATTCCCCATTGCCCTATCCATTGGCAAAACAGAGTCGACCTGGAAACTAATGATCCCTCTAGTAGAAATTGGTGTGATTGCTTGAAATTTTGTCAATCTTTCATTTGTCCTTATGAATGGAAATATTTGCACAAATAAGTAAAACAACAAATGACAGAAATGTCATCACAAGAACCATAATTCAGTTCTTCGACAGATTATTGCTTAATGGAACAAGATTCATGCAATTGAGATAATCTAAGTATGATGAGCAACGGTCTTCATGGGGTAAAAACAGATGCAGTACGTGCATGAATTCATTATTGAGAGTGTGGTGGGGCTTGCAAAGTCTTTGTTCTTTTATATAAGCATTTCAGTTGTTTCTGTTGTTGGTCCTGACAAGTTTTCACAAGTTTCCAAGTCCATATGTTTACGTCAAGCAGCATCTGTGAAAACAGGGTCCTGTCAAATTCAAATGTCAAATATTAAGTGGGTTTGGAGAAAAGCAACAATGATATCCTGTGCAGCTTACCTTTCTTTTCTTTGTAAATCCTGCTTACTTGGGAGCAGAGAGCCTCCGTGGCTCAGAGGCTTTACTTACAAGGCAATGTCATCTCGCAACTAATCTGCCTTTCCTTGATATTCATACCCTAATCTCTTCAAATATTCACCTCTTGCATTTGCCTAGCAAAGCCTCCTTAGTGCTAGAAATGAGAAGCTATCTTTCTGATTTTTATTATAAATAATAAATGAAAGTTGGGTTTGTTGCTGGGCTGTTTGCCGAGCTGGTAGGGTTTGTTGCTGGGCTGTTTGCCGAGCTGGTAGGGTTTGTTGGCGGATATTTCATCCCCTTTCTGGGTTACACCATCAGTGCTGTGCTGCCTGCTGTGATGCGTTGCTGTACTGTTCCACTTTGAATCAATCCGGTTCTTTTTGAGCTGGTTCCGGTTTGTGCAGGTTCCGGTTTTCCATGGCTACGGTTTGTATATCGGGTCCAGGTCAATGTGCTTAGATTACTTACAGTGTGGAAACAGGCCCTTCGGCCCAACCAGTCCACACCGACCCCCCGAAGAGCAATCCAACCAGACCCATTCCCCTACATTCACCCCTTCACCTAACACTACAGGCAATTTAGCATGGCCAATTCACCTGACCTGCACATTTTTGGACTGTGGGAGAAAACCGGAGCACCCGGAGGAAACCCACGCAGACATAGGGAGAATGTGCAAACTCCACACAGTCAGTCGCCTGAGGCGTGAATTGAACCTGGGTCTCTGGTGCTGTGAGGTAGCAGTGTTAACCACTGTACCACCGTGCTTGTTGATGGAGTCCGACAGTGCCACTCAGACAGCGGCTCACCAGAATAAAGGACCCGATACCCACTATGTGCAGGACAAATGTAATTTACAAAATCCCATGCAGCATGGGGGAGTCCAGAGCTAGAGGGCATAGGTTTAGGGTGAGAGGGGAAAGATATAGAAGAGACCTAAGTGGCAACTTTTTTCACACAGAGGGTAGTGCGAATATGGAATGAGCTATCAGAGGAAGTGATGGAGGCTGGTGCAATTACAGCATTTAAAAGGCATCTGGTTGGGTATATGAATGGGAAGGGTTTAGAGGGATATGGGCCAAGTGCTGGCAAATGGGACAAGATTAGGTTGGGATATCAGGTCGGCATGAATGAGTTGAACCAAAGAGTCTGTTTCCATGCTATATGCCTCTATGACTCTAAGCACTATGTAGGACAAACAGGCAGATAGCTATGACCTGCAGCCATGAACACCAACAAGTGACTGAACAACACGATCAACTCCCCTTTGGTATCCACACACACGGACAACAAGAACCATGAGTCAGACTGGGGAAACACAATGATACTAGGACAGGCTAAAGAAAGAACAGCGAGGGAACTCTTGGAAGCATAGTACTCATCCTCGGACCCGATATACAAACCGCTGCAATGGACAAACCGGAACAGCAGTGCTTCACAGAGGTAACACAGCACTGATGATGTCACCCAGAAAGGGGATGAAACATCTGCTAACAAACCCTACCAACTCGGCAAACAGCCCAACAACAAACCCAACCAGCTTCCGAGTTACAGATCTTCACAAAAACTTTAATGCAAGTATACCCAGGTAGGTGATACAGAAGTAAGGAATAGATAAAGGAATAGATAAAGGTTGTGAAACTTGAAAGGGTTCAGAAAAGATTTACAAGGATATAGCCAGGGTTGGAGGATTTGAGCTATAGGGAGAGGCTGAACAGGCTGGGGCTGTTTTCCCTGGAGCGTCAGAGACTGAGGGATGACCTTATAGAGGTTTACAAAACTATGAGGGGCATGGATAGGATAAATAGGCAAAGTCTTTTCCCTGGGTGGGGGAGTCGAGAACTAGAGGACATAGGTTTAGGGTGAGAGGGAAAAGATATAAAAGAGATCTAAGGGGCAACTTTTTCACATAGAGGGTGGTATGTGTATGGAATGAGCTGCCAGAGGATGTGGTGGAGGCTGTACAATTGCAACAGTTAAGAGGCATTTGGATGGGTATATGAATAGGAAGGGTTTGGAGGGATATGGGCCGGGTGCTGTCAGGTGGGACTAGATTGGGTTGGGATATCTGGTCGGCATGGACAGATTGGACCATGCTGTCTACCTCTATGACTCTATGATTAGAGACATCAGGAATTCTCGCAGTCGGTGAGGCTATATCGTAAGGATAATAGTGTAACACAAGGCAGAGTATCTTATACTGTTCTAATGTTAAATCTGCTGCACTTCAAGGTATGGTATCCAAGTGCTGTAACGTAAGCACAGAGTGAAGTCTCTCAGAGTGTATGTGCTGCTTGCAACTGGAGTTAGTAGCGAGGTGGTGGTGCAATTATAATATCACTGGACTAGTCATCCAAAATCTCAGATTGACGGTCCAAGCTAATGAGTTTGAATCCCATCATAGCAGATTTTAAAATTTGAATTTGATAAAAATCTGGAGTTTACTAACAGCTATGTTACTATTGTTGATTGTCTTGTAAACACTCAATCTCCTTTTTTCTAACGAAAATAAACCTAACCTACTCAACCTTTCTTCATAGCTAGCACCTTCCATACCAGGCAACATCTTCGTAAACCTTCTCTGCACCCTCTCAAAGCTTCCACATCCTTTTGGTAATGTGGCGACCAGAACTATACATAGTATTCTAAATGCGGCGAAACCAAAGACTTGTACAATTTTAACACGACCTGCCAGCTCTTATACTCAATACCCTGTCCGATGAAGGCAAGCATACTATATGCCTTCTTGACCACTCTATCCACCTGTCAGCAACCTTCAGGTTACAATGGACCTGAACTCCCAGATCTCTCTGTTCATCAACTTTTCCCAAGGCTCTTCCGTTTACAGGAATAGTTTGCTCTTCCCAAAATGCATCATCTCATATTTGCCTGGATTGAACTCCACCTGCCACTTCTCTGCCCAACTTTCCAGTCTATCTATATCCTCCTGTATTATTTGACAGTCCCTTATGGTTTCTGCTACTCCACCAATCTTCATGTCATCTGCAAACTTACTGATCAGACCAACAATGCTCTTTTCCAGATCATTTATGTATATTACAAAAATCAGTGACCCCAGCACTGACCCCTGTGGAACACCACTGGTCACCTTTCTCCATTTCGAGAAACTCCCTTCAACCACTACTCTCTGTCTCCTGTTCATAATTCAGCCATGATCATAATGAATGGTGGTGCTGGCTCGAAGTGTCGAATGGCCTACTCCTACACCTATTGTCTATTGTCTGTTGCTCAACCAGTTCTTTATCTACCTAGCTAGAACACCCTGCACACCATGTGACTTCACTTTCTCCATTAGTTTATCATGGGGAACTTTATCAAACGCCTGAGTAAAGTCCATGTATATGATATCCTTCCTTCATCTGTCAACTTGGTCATTTCCTCAAAGTACTCTATTAAGTTGATAAGGCACGATCTCTCCTGCACAAAACCATGTTGCCTATCACTGATAAGCCCATTCTTTTCCAAATATAAATAGATTTTATCCGTCAGTACCTTCTCCAGCAACTTTCCTACCACTGACGTCAGGCTCACTGGTCTGTAGTTACCCGGAATATCCCTACTACCCTTCTTGTACAGGGGGACAACATGAGCAACCTTCCAGTCCTCCGGCACCTCACCTGTATTTAAGGCTGCTACAAAGATATCTGTCATGGCCCAAGCTATTTCCTCTCTTGCCTTCCTCAGTAACCTGAGATAGATCCCAACTGGACCTGGGGATTTGTCCACCTTAATATCCTTTAGCCTACCCAACACATCTTCCCTACTTATCGCAACGTGTTCCAGAGTAAACAAACTTCTATCTCTGATTTCAGCATTCATCACCTCCCGTTCCTCAGTGAACACTGATGCAAAGTGATAATTGAAAATCTCACCCATTCTCTCAGGTTCAACACTCAACCTTCCTTCCTTTCCTTTAGTGGACCAACCCTTTCTCTGGTTACCCTCTTGCTTCTTATATAAGAATAAAAGGCTTTGGGATTCTCCTTAATTCTGCTCTTTAAAGTTATTTCATGACGCCTTTTAGCCCGCTTGATTCCTCGTTTAAGACTTGTCCTACTCTTCCAAGATTCCTCCAGGGCCCGTTCTGTTCTTAGCTGCCTGGACCTTATATATGCTCCCCTTTTCCTCTTGGCTAGTTGTACAATTTCTCCTGTCATCCACGGTTCACGAATCTTGTCCTTCCTATCCTTGGCTTTCAACGGGACATGTCTATCCTGCACTATCTTCAACCTTTGTTTGAAAGCCTCCCACATCTCAAGTGTGGACTTTCTTTAATTAGCTGTGTCCAATCCACATTTCCTAGCCTAATTTTGATATAATTGGCCTTGGCCCAGATTAGTACTCGTCCCTAAGGACCACTCTCATTTTTGTCATCGAGCATTCTAAAACTAACAGAATTGTGGTCACTATTCCCAAAGAAGTCCCCCACTGCAGCTTCTACCACCTGACCTGGCTCATTTCCCAGTAACAGGTCCAATATGGCCCCTTCCCTTGTCAGACTATTGACATACTGCTCTAGAAAACTCTCCCGGACACGCCTTACAAGTTCTGCCCCATCCAGACCTCTGACGTTAAGTGTATCCCAGTCAACATTGGTCAATTTAGGGCAGCACGGTGGCACAGTGGTTAGCACTGCTGCCTCACAGCGCCAGAGATCCGGGTTCAATTCCCGTCTGTGTGGAGTTTGCACATTCTCCCGTGTCTGCGTGGGTTTCCTCCGGGTGCTCCGGTTTCCTCCCACAATTTAAAAATGTGCAGGTTAGGTAAATTGGCCATGTTAAATTGCCCGTAGTATTAGGTGAAGAGGTAAATGTAAGGGAATGGGCCTGGGTGGGTTGCTATTCGGCGGGTCGGTGTGGACTTGTTGAATTGGCCATGCTAAATTGCCCGTAGTGTTAGGTGAAGGGGTAAATGTAGGAGAATGGGTATGGGTGGGTTACGCTTCGGCGGGTCGGTGTGGACTTGTTGGGCCGAAGGGCCTGTTTCCACACTGTAAGTAATCTAATCTAATCTAATCTAAAAAACTCTCCCGGACACGCCTTACAAGTTCTGCCCCATCCAGACCTCTGACGTTAAATGTATCCCAGTCAACGTTGGTCAATTTAGGGCGGCACGATGGCATAGTGGTTAGCACTGCTGCCTCACAGCGCCAGAGATCCGGGTTCAATTCCCGTCTGTGTGGAGTTTGCACATTCTCCCGTGTCTGCGTGGGTTTCCTCCGGGTGCTCCGGTTTCCTCCCACAATTTAAAAATGTGCAGGTTAGGTGAACTGGCCACGCTAAATTGCCCGTAGTATTAGGTGAAGAGGTAAATGTAAGGGAATGGGCCTGGGTGGGTTGCTATTCGGCGGGTCGGTGTGGACTTGTTGGGCCGAAAGGCCTGTTTCCACACTGTAAGTAATCTAATCTAATGACTTCAAGGTCAATGATTGGCTTTCCTCCTCGACTGCAACATGTAGAATATCACTACATTGTACAAGAAATTAAATTTTCAAGAGTTAGCTATGCTTACAAGTTTACATTTATATAGAGCCTGTATCCTAGTTCAACATCCAACAGGAACACTTTTTGGTAAAAATTGCCACCAAACTATAGAGTTAGGAGAGATGACCAGAAGTTTGGCAGGAGATAGGTGTTAAACAATATCTTAACGAAGGATAGAGAGAGAGAAAAAGACGGCGAGGTTTGGAGAGTGATTTCAAAAACATGGCACCCTCACAGTTGAAGACCTTATCAATAACTGTGGGGCAAACAAATAGTAAAGGTTGCACAAGAGACCAGAATTTGAGGAATGCGTGGATCCTAGGCCTTAGTGGGTTACACTTTCAATGAGTACGTTGATTTTCCATCTAAAAATCCCTCTTTTTGCTCAATGCAAGTAAGAAATTTGTATGCACTATCACTTACATCGTAATGAACCTGCATTAATCACTATGTAGATGAGTGTGTGCCCAGCAACATTGTCTCCATGTGACTTGTTGGCAGTCATTACTCCCAGAAGGTGAGATTCCCAATTTCTGAGCTGGTGGCTTTCACCACAAAGTGCAGTAGGAAGAATGTCTTGCTGCAATTTTACAGCACCTTGGTAAGGCCTCCCCTCACATGTTGGCTACAGTTTTGACACCAAGGCAAACATTGCAGCCACTGCAAAAGCTTTTCATTGTACTTCTACAATGGGGTAAGGATATTCTATTTTACATTCTATATTGACTGCACCTGGAGGACAGTCAACTCGGCAAAGTTGGCTCTTTGGTCTGCTCGAAACGTGTTGGTCTTCCACAGCAAGGAGTCAAAAAGCTTGGCACTGGAAAAGCACAGCCAGTCAGGCAGCATCCAAGGAGCAGAAGACTCAGTGTTTCGAGTATAGGCTCTTCATCAGGAGTGTGGAGGAGGGGGAGCCAAGAGGGCTGAGAGATAAATGGGAGGGGTTGGGAATGGGGAGAAGGTAGCTAGGAAAGCAATAAGTAGATGAAGGTGGAGGGTGATTGTGATAGGTCAGAGTAGAGGGTGGAGTGGATAGGTGGGAAGGGACCTGGATAGGAAGGACAGTTCAAGAGGGCAGTGCTGAGTTGGATGGTTGGATGGGATAAGTTGGGGGAGGGGAAATGAGGAAACAAGTGAAATCCACATTAATCTTGTGTAATTGGAGGGTCCCAAGGTGGAAGATGAGGCATTCTTTCTCCGGGTGTCAGATGGTAAGAGTTTGGCGATGGAGGAGGCCCAGGACCTGCATGTCCTTGGTGGAGTGGGAAGGGAGTTGAAGTGTTCAGCCACGGGGTGGAGGGATTGATTAGTGCCTGTGTCCTGGAGATGTTCTCTGAAATGTTCCACAAGTTGGCATCCTGTCTCCCCAATATAGAGAAGGCCACATCGAAAGCAACATCCAGAGTAGATGAGGTGTTTGGAGGTGCACGTCATCTTTTGCCTTGGGACCCTCCAACCACATGGGAACAATGTCAATTTCACTAGTTTCATCATCTCCCCTCCCCCCCACCATATCCCAGATCCAACTCGGCACGACGTGCCCATCTTCCTTCCCACCTATCCACTAAACCCTTCACTCCTACCTATCACCATCACCCCCCACCTTCATCTACCTATTGCATTCCTAGCTCCCTTTCCCCCAAGCTCCGGCCCTTTCCCATTTATCTCTCAGCCCCCTTGGGCCTTCCCCATGTTCCTGATGAAGAGTTTATGCTTGAAATGCCGATTCTCCTGCTCCGCAGATGCTGTCTGACCGGCTGTGCTTTCCCAGCGCCACACTTTTTGACTCTGATCTCCAGCATCTGCAGTCCCCGCTTTCCACAGTAATGAGCTGACCTTGTGCGAGTGCTGCAGACAGGCACATTCTAAAGTCCAGGACCATGTATTGAGGAATGTACTAAAGTTTGGGGCAGCTGCCATTAAGACACTATAAGAAAGGATCACCAGTTAAGGTCTTCCTGCTGAAGCTAAATGTGGATCTGTTCAGTTACTGGATACACTTAGTGCCTCAATTATATGTCTTGTACAAATAAGAAATATAGTCTTGTACAAGCAAGAAATGAAACTCCAATATTTATTAGTTTCTTCATATGCTACTGTGCAAAACCGAATTGCTTCAGTCACTATGTATGTCAATAAAGATATTTTTATAAGTAAAGTATATTCTTGAAACAAAAAATAATTTGGTCTGCTTACCTAAGGAAGGTAAAGAGAAGAGGTAAAAACAATGACTGCTGATGTTTGAAACCAGATTCTGGATCAGTGGTGCTAGAAGAGCACAGCAGTTCAGGCAGCATCCAAGGAGCAGCGAAATCGACGTTTCGGGCAAAAGCCCTTCATCAGGAATAAAGGCAGAGAGCCTGAAGCGTGGAAAGATAAGCTAGAGGAG
>NC_057710.1:16278316-16299622 GCF_004010195.1 Chiloscyllium plagiosum
CGGGATGTGGACGAGATGCTTTGGAGGGCATCTTTAACCACGTGGGAAGGGAAATTGTGGTCTCTAAAGAAGGAGGCCATCTGGTGTGTTCTGTGGTGGAACTGGTCCTCCTGGGAGCAGATACGGCGGAGGCGGAGGAATTGGGAATACGGGATGGCATTTTTGCAAGAGATAGGGTGGGAAGAGGTGTAATCCAGGTAGCTGTGGGAGTCGGTGGGTTTGTAAAAAATGTCAGTGTCAAGTCGGTCATCGTTAATGGAGATGGAGAGGTCCAGGAAGGGGAGGGAGGTGTCAGAGATGGTCCAGGTAATTTTAAGATCAGGGTGGAATGTGTTGGCTAAGTTGATGAATTGCTCAACCTCCTCATGAGAGCACGAGGTGGCGCCAATGTAGTCATCAATATAGCGGAGGAAGAGGTGGGGAGTGGTGCTGGTGTAATTACAGAAGATCAACTGTTCAACGTAGCCAACAAAGAGACAGGCATAGCTGGGGCCCATACGTGTGCCCATGGCTACCCCTTTGGTCTGCAGAAAGTGGGAGGATTCAAAGGAGAAATTGTTAAGGGTGAGGACCAGTTCGGCCAAACAAATGAGAGTGTCGGTGGAAGGGTACTGTTGGGGACGTCTGGAGAGGGAAAAACAGAGGGCTTGGAGGCCCTGGTCATGGCGGATGGAGGTGTAGAGGGATTGGGTTTTTGAAAATTAAGGGTTGCCCTTTCAGGATTGAAATGGGGCAAATTATATGGGGTTGTGCAACTTTAGAAGTCTCTGCGTCTCAAAGTTGTTTTGAGATGGACGTTGTCAGACAGGGAATAAATGGCTGTGGGGGGTGGGGTAGGGTCAGGTTCTTTATCCTTTATTTATTCACAGGATGCAGGTATCGCTGGCTCGGCAGCCCCATTTATTGTCCACATGGTATTTAAGAGTCAAACACGTTGCTGTGGGTCTGGAGTCATGTGTTGGCCAAACCAGGCAAGAATGGCAGTTTCTTTCCCTGAAGGACACTGGTGAACCAGATGCGTTTTTCCAACAGTTGACAATAGATTCATGGTCATCATTAGATTCTTACTTCCAGATAGTTATTGAATTCAAATTTCACCATCTTCCGTGGTCACTGGAATGGATCTCTGGATTAAGCAAGATTAGAGTGGTGCTGGAAAAGCACAGCATGTCAGGCAGCATCTGAGGAGCAGGAAAATCGACATTTCAGGCATAAGCCCTTCATCTGGAATGAGGCCTGATGAAGGGCTTTTGCCTGAAACATTGATTTTCCCGCTCCTCAGATGCTGCCTGACCTGCTGTGCTTTTCCAGCACCACTCTAATCTTGACTCTAATCTCCAGCATCTGCAGTACCCACTTTCACCTCTCTGGATTAATCCAGCAATAATACCACTAAGCCATCATCTCCCCACAATTGTAGACACAACTGTGGAATTCAAAAGACAAACAAATCAGCAATGGCACAGCAGGTTCGAGGGACTAATTGGCTTGCTTCCGTTTGTATGAGCTGAAAATGTGTTGCTGGAAAAGCGCAGCAGGTCAGGCAGCATCCAAGGAACAGGCATCCCTTGTGATTGGAGGGACCTCCCTCCACCTATCACATTTCCAACGCCCCTCCCCCAAGTCCCTCCTCCCTATCTTTTATCTTAGCCTGCTGGACACACTTTCCTCATTCCTGAAGAAGGGCTTATGCCCGAAATGTCGATTCTCCTGTTCCTTGGATGTCATCAAGCATTCAACTTACCTTTCTATTTCCGCAATTTGGTGCCATCCTTGCACAGTTTCATGTTTCCCACAGCTTTAAGCTCCTAAACAATGAGATCCATTCATTAAGCCAATTGCGAAACACCATTTCATCCGCAAGTAGTCATACAAGGTAGAGGAGGCAACATAACATTCTCTTCATTATTGATGCTTCTTTTGAACAAAAGGTTTTGCTCCCATACCTTTAAAAACAAAAACTATTTAAACTCAAATTCGCAAAGACAGCTTTGAAATAATGTTCATATTGGATTGTGACTGGAGGCTCCAACATTCCCAAACCAACGATATAACCGCTAGACTATCACACTACATAGTTTGGGCTATTCTGGTGACCAGAATCTGCTTTCGGGTTTAAAGGGGAAGGATTTTGGGTGCAGGAAATTTCAACATAACCTGGAGCCACGGCCAAAATTATCAGAACCAATTCACCATGAAATGCCACTTAACATTCAAACACCTGCCAAAATTGTCACCTGTTTATCTTTATACGTGTTACCTCGGAGATTCTTGGCAGGGTCTTATAGGAGCCTGATTACTGTGGGCTATGGTGAGATTTGTGGAGGAATCACACGAGAAATTCAGGAAGGCCCATCTCAATGTTGGCAGCAATTTACTGCACAGTTTATGCCCTTGCAGACTGGTGAGGGAAGTTTCTCCTGAGGCAGTGGGGTGATGTGCCAGGGAAGGAGGCCATTGTTTGGTAAATGCCTTATTAAATGAACAACCTGCCTTATTACTATTCAGCGTCCTATCTTGGCAAACCTGCCAAACAAATTAGACATTGAGAATTCCCAGCGTGGAGGCTTGAGCGGGTACCCAGTGACTGAAACTCTCTGTCGATTATAATTAGATTAGATTAGATTCCCTACAGTGTAGGAACAGGCCCTTCGGCCCAACATGTCCACACCGACCCTCGAAGAGTAGCCCACCTCCCTCTGACTAATGCGCCTAACACTATGGGCAATTTAACATGGCCAATTCACCTTACCTGCACATCTTTGGATTGTGGGACGAAATCAGAGCACCCGAAGGAAACCCACATAGACACGGGGAGTATGTGCAAACTCCACACCAGACAGTCACCCAAGGCTGGAATCAAACCTGGGACTCTGGTGCTGTGAGGCAGCAGTGCTATGAGGGGCCCTGATGTTCCTTAGCACTAAGCAGTATCTCAAGCACAATCCATGCATCCCTCATCCATGGAGATTAGCATCTGAAATTTGACACGCCCATTGTGGCACCTCTCCAATCCACTCAGGAAAGACAGGTTTGCATTGCAGTTTGCACCAGCACCTAATGCTGAAAGGCTGCTCTAAGGACACTTTCTTTACATGGATAGGGACCCAGGTCAAGGATTGGGTCAGGCTGTATCTCACTTGTTCGCTTAGTGCTCGCTCACTTAGCACCTACCTGTGATACTCGCAACTTCTATGCCATGCCTTGCTGTGCCAATTTGCACTGTCACGCAATTAGGCACAATCAAGAAATGCCCCAGGCTTTCTGTAACCCTATTTCTAGAAGAAGTCACTGGACCCAAAACATTAAATTTTTATCAGTGATAGGCAACATGGTTTTGTGCAGGGGAGATTGTGCCTTACCAACTTAATAGAGTTCTTCGAGGAAGTGACCAAGGTGTTAGATGAAGGAAGGTCCATATACATGGACTTTAGTAAGGTGTTTGATAAGGTTCCCCATGGTAGACTAATAGAGAAAGTGAAGTCACATGGTGTGCAGGGTGTTCTAGCTAGATGGATAAAGAACTGGTTGAGCAACAGGAAACAGATTAGTAGTTGAAGGGAGTTTCTCGAAATGGAGAAAGGTGACCAGTGATGTTCCACAAGGGTCAGTGTTGGGGCCACTGTTGTTTGTAATATACATAAATGATTTAGAAGGGGGCACTGTTGGTATGATCAGCAAGTTTGCAGATGACACAAAGATTGGTAGAGTAGCAGAAAGCATAAGGGACTGTCAGAGAATGCAGGAGGATATAGATAGACTGGAGAGTTGGACGGAAAAGTGGCAGATGGCTTTCAATCCAGACAAATGTGAGGTGATGCATTTAGGCTAGTCTAATTCTAGAGCGAATTATACAATGAATGGAAGAGCCTTGGGAAAAGTTGATGAGCAGAGAGATCTGGGAGTGAAGGTCCATTGTACCCTGAAGGTTGCTGCACAGGTGGATAGAGTGGTCAAGAAGGCATATAGTATGCTTGTCTTCATTGGACGGGGTATTGAGTATAAGAGCTGGCAGGTCATGTTAACATTGTACAAGACATTGGTTCAGCCACATTTAGAATGCTGTGTACAGTTCTGGTCACCACATTACCAAAAGGATGTGACACTTTGGAGAGGGTACAGAGAAGGTTTACGAGGATGTTGCCTGGTATGGAAGGTGCTAGCTATGAAGCAAGGTTGAGTAGGTTAGGTTTATTTTCATTAGAAAAAAGGAGATTGAGGGGGGACCTGATTGAGGTTTACAAAATCATGAAGTGTATAGACAGGGTGGATAGAGACACGCTTTTTCCCAGGGTGAAGGATTCAATAACGAGTGGTCATGCTTTCAAGGTGAGAGGTGGAAAGTTTAAGGGGGTACACATGGCAAGTACTTCACACAGAGGGTGGTGGGTGTTTGGAACACGTTGCCAGCAGAGGTGGTAGAGGCAGGCACGGTAGATTCATTTAAGATGCGTCTGGACAGATGCATGAGTAGGTGGGGAGCAGAGGGATACAGATGCTTAGGAATTGACCGACAGGTTTAGACAGTGCATTTGGATCGGCTCAGGCTCGGAGGGCCAAAGGGCCTGTTTCTGGGCTGTAAATTTTCTTTGTTCTTTGTTCTTAACTCGGTTTCTCTCGCCGCATATGCTGCTGGGTTGCTATTCATTTTTCTGTATTTCGTTTAGATTTCCAGCACCCACAGTATTTTGCTTTTATTCAGGTGGCCATCTTGCTGTAATGCAGCTAATCTCACACCTTCATCACATGCCAACAGCCTACGCAGCAAAAGTAAGGCGTGTACAGTAAGCAGGTAGCCATGGCTCAAAGTCTGAGGGGAGTAGTCCTCACTGAAATTGACCAAGTCACCCTCCAGTCAGGGGGTCCCAGCACAGTAAGTCGAGAACAGCCTCCAATACCAGACCAAGGGACTCACCATGGTCAGACCAAGGGGTCTGTGCCTTTGCACTCCAGGGAGTAAATTACGACCAGTTCTGTGGCTCCAGAGTAGCCGGTCCAGGAGTCAGGGCTAACACCGCTGGAGATGAACAGCCAGGAGTCTCATCTGGGGCTGTCGATTTCGACCATTCCAGTGTCATATTTAGTCCGTTGGTTCCATCTGGAAAACGTAAGGGGGAACTAGCTGATGTGGGAAGGAACCTATTCCAGCAGATTGAATCCTGAAGGCTGTGTTGTTGGGGAATGGCAATCGTGAAGGGGGCAACTGAATTTGTAAGGTGAGGTCGGAGGTAGAATGCTTATGGTAAAGCACGCAAAGGAACAGAATCATGTGGGAAAGGGGTTCATCCATGTTCAGGAGAACCCTGGCTTCAAGCTGGAGGGATAGTGTTTGATCACACATGAGGGACTGGGGGCAAAGGTGAGCAAATGCAAGTTCCATGCAGAGGGGTTAGGTGGGGACCTGGGGATGTCGCAGCCTGTGGGGATTCACAGAAAGGGCATTAACGGTTCAGGGTCTCATCGACATCCAGAGGCGGAGACTGGAATCCACTGACCAAAGAGCATTAACTGGTGCTTTTAATCATTCTGCAAATCAAAAGTACACAAAGAAAGTGGTCAGAACGACACTCAGTGTGGGCAGGCTGCAGGGACCTGGGTGTCCTTGTGCACCAGTCAATGAAAGTAAGCATTGCAGGTGCAGTCGGCACTGTACAAGACAAATGGCATTTTGGCTTTCATAGCGAGAGGGTTAGAGTACAAATGCAAAGATGTCTTACTATAATTGTACAGAGCCTTGGTGAGATCATGCCTGGAGTATTATTTGCAGTTTTGGACTCCTTATCGAAGAAGGCAAGTTTCAGGCTGTGGAAGGAGTGCAATGAATGTTTACCAGACAAATTCTTCAGAGGGTGAGACTGATGTATGAAGAATGATTGAGTTGGGTAGGACTATATTCACTACAGTTCAGAAGAATAAGGGGGTCGCATAGAAAACTATATTATAACAAGATTAGACAGTGTAACGAAAGGATGTTTCCAATACCAGGGAACTTAGAACCTCGGGTCACATTTTCAGGAACTGGATTGGTAATTCAAGATTGAGATGAGGAGAAATTTCTTCACCTAATAGCACTGAAGACTTGTGCATCAGAACTTGCCACTCCCCTAGCCAAAATGTTCCAGTACAGTTACAATACTGGTGTCTAACTAACAATGTGGAAAATTGTCCAGATATGCCCTGTACACAAAAAGCAGGACAAATCCAACCCACCCATATACCTCCACACTACTCTCAATCATTAGTAAAGCGATGGAAGGTATCGTCGACAGTGCTATCAAGGAGCTCAGCATTAATCTGGTCTTTGAAAACCAGTTTGGGTGCCACCAGGGCCACTCACCTCTCCTGACCTCATTACAGTTTGGTTCAAATTATGGACTAAAGAGGTGAATTCCAGTGGTGAGGAGAGAGTGACTGCCCTTGACACCAAGGCTGCAGTCAACCAAGAGCAGCTTCAAGGAGCCCTAGCAAAACTCGAATCAATGGGTATCAGGGGGTGAATTATTCATTGGTTGGAGTCATACCTGACACAAAAGAAGATAGTTGTGGCTATTGGAGGTCAGTCATGTCAGCTCTCGGACATCTCTGCAGAGGTTCCTCTGGGTAATGTCCTAGGCCCATTCAGCTGCTTCATTAATGACCTTCCCTCCATCATAAGATCAGAAGTGGGGATGTTCACAGATGGTTGCACAATGTTCAACACCATTCGTAACTCCTCAGATACTGAAGCAGCCCATGTTCAAATGTAACAAGATCAGCACAATATCTAGGCTTTGGCTGACAATTGTCAAGTAAAATTCGCACCTCACAAATGCCAGGCTATGAGCATCTCCAATAACAGACAAACTAACTACCATCCCTTGACATTCAGTGGTATTACCATCACTAAATCCTCCACTATGAACATCTTTAGGATTACCATTGACCAGAAACTCAACTGAACTCACCACATAAACACAATAGCTACAATAGGCCAGAGGCTAGAAATACTGCAGTGAGTAACTCACCTTCTGACCCTCTGAATCATGTCCATCATCACAAGACATAAGTCAGAAATGTGATGGAATACTCCCCACTTGCCTGAATGGGTGCAGCTCCAACAACACTTATGAAGCTTCACATCATCCAGGACAAAGCAACCCCCTTGATTGACACCTCATGCAGAAACATCAATTCCCTCCGACACCGGGTAGCAGCGGTATGCACTGCAGAACTTCAGCAGAGACCCTTATACAGTACTTTTCAAATCCATAATCACTTCTATCCAGGGCAAGGGCAGCATGCAAGAATACCACCATTTGCAAATTCCCCTCCAAGTCACTTACCATCCTGACTTGGAAATATATCGCCATTCCTTCACTACTGGTGGAACAAAACCCTGGAATTCCCTCCTTAAGGGCATTGTGAGACAACCTACAGAAGGTGACTCCAGCGGTTCAAGAAAGCAGCTCACTACCACCTTCTCAAGGGCAACTAGAGACAGGAAATAAATGAGAGGTAGCAGTACTAATCACTGAGCCACCGTGCCACCAAATGTATTGTGAATAAAAAAATTAAAATGGAACAGATCACTTAACACCATGCTGGGTTCAATGGACTAACATCAGGATCCGTAAGTGTGTCTTGCAATATATGAGGTGACACAATGTTTAGCACTGTTGCCTCACAATGCAAGGGACCAGGTTCGATTCCAGCCTTGGGTGACTGCCCTTGTGGAGTTTGCACTATCTCCCTATTTCTGACTGGTGCTCTGGTCTCCTCTACAAGATGTGCCAGTTAGGTGGATTGGCCATGGGCATGTGGGGTTACAGGGCTAAGATAGGGGACTGGGTGGGATGCTTATTGGAGGGTTGATGCAGACTTGATAGGCCAAATAATCTCTTTCCACATAGTAGAGATTCCATGTATGTGACTTGTGGAGCCACAGGTTACAGATTGCTGACCAGATTATAGTCAAGGGTGTGAATCTTAGCATCACAGCTTCAGGGCAGTTCATACCTGAAATGGCACCACAAAGAATTTTCCGGAAGGTTCCTCCTTGTTTATTTAGGTTCAGAACACAAACATTGTGGAGCAACACGTGCATCATGCTAATATGAAGGAATCAATAAGAAATGAAGAACTAAGCAGTTCAGAATCGAAGCATTGACAGAATGACTACAAACCTAATATTGTTCAGCTAACCTGCGCACTGGAAGACGCCACACAGTTTAGTTAAGGTTGCAGTGTTAATGCTAATTAATATCCGTGAAACTTCTAAATTTCTTAAAGGCTGGGCTGTGGTTTGAGATTAAAAAAAGATTACCATTTAAGAATCATTCCCTCTAAACCTCTAACAGGCTGTAACAAAACTCTCTTTTAGTTCTTTTTTGTAAGCACTCCTCACAACCTGCCTAGCAATAAGTGCACTCTTTTAGCCCTTAATTAATGGAATAAATTATGTTTAATGTTGCCTGGGGTCATGACTGAATTGTCTACAGCAGTGCCGCAGCAACCTCCACCACCCAGATAGTCAAATAAATCACAGGCTGCTTGCCTCTGGCTGCATTCATATTGTATGAATGGGATTATATAGGTGGGTGGGGAGAGAGGGAGCAGGGTGGGGCTAGGTATAGTTCTATTCCTGGCTCACTTACACCTGTTGTCTCATTACCAATTACATCTGTTGTCGAACAGATGTTTGATGTTGTAGTCTGCGCTAACCACATGAGCAGATAGATTTTTTTTCTTTAGCTTCCAGCCCCATGTTAGCCATAGCTTGCCTGAATACTTTGTTTTATCTTAATAGCGTTGCACTCTGGCACTCATTGACATTAAAGTGATACCACCAACAGCAATGCTACAATTTAAATGAGGTAGCTGCAATGCTGCAGGTTCTCTGAAAAGATGGCTTTCCAAATGCTCTCAGATGTTAGCCGTATAGTGTAAGCTGCAGTCCCAGCTCAGATGATTGTCCCTTTCTCTCAGTCCTATTGGTGTATCATGGTAATATTTAAGGGTAGTATGTTGGCTCTAGCCTCTGGATCCATTTTGGCTTTTGGATTATGTCAACCTCCCTTTCGGAAGCGTATGGTGTTAACAGTTCTGATCGTTTTACACTGTCGATACAGCGTGTGAGGTTGACAATATGAAAACCTTGGTCGCTATCCAAAACTTACTTTTTGGTCTGTTGTCTGTTCACTTTGTTGACATGTTTATGACTCTCTATGTTGCCAATCATGTGGTGTTGTACCACTTTGTTGGTTACGTTGCCTTATGTTCCAGGGTCTTTCTGGGCTTTCGAAATCAGACTTCCTGCATGTGTACCCAACGTCCTTTGGTGCCTTATGCTTGTTGATGCAAAATGCCAGCCAGTATCTGGGTACTTATGACAAACGGCATCCACGGCAGAGCTCGCTGTATTAGTGCACTTTGCTAACCATAGAAATCATTGAGTCACATGGTCACGGAAACAAACCCCTCCATCCAACCAGTCCGTACCGAACATAATTTCCAAACTAAACTAGCCCCACCTGCCTGCTCCTGGCCCACATCCCTCCATACCTTTTCTATTCATGTACTTATCTAGGTGTATTTTAAACATTGCAACTGTGCTTGCATCTACCACCTTCTCTGGCAGATTATTCCACATGTGAACTGTGTAAATAATTTGCTTCTTATGTCCTTTTTAAAACTCTTTCCTCTCACCTTAAAAATATGCCCATCATCTTGAAATCTTCTACCCTAGGGAAAAGACACCTACCATTAATCCTATCCATATTCAACATGGTTTTATAAATTTCTATTAGGTCACCGCTCCACCTCCTAAACTCCAGTGAAAAAAATCCCAGTTTATCCAGCCTTTCTTTATAACTCAAACTTTCCATATGCGACAACATCTTAGTTAAGTTCTTCTGAATCCTCTCTAGCTTAATAATATCTTTCCTATAATGGAGTGACTAGAACTGGACACAGTATTCCAGAAGAGGTCTCGCCAATGTCCTGTACAACTTCAACATGACTTTCCAACTCATACTCAAAGGAGCATGTTGAGCTGTCACTATGGCTTTATGCTTGTGTTAATCTTCTAGCAAGGTGTCAATGCTGTGGCTCTTTTCCTTAGCCAGAAGATCTTTTCTGAAAGCTTGGATTTGAGTAAAAGTCATTAGCAACTTAATTAGCCTTTCCATGACCTCTTCTTCAGTGAAATTGTACTCATACACTTTCCTGCATTTGATGACAAATATCAATAGGCTTTTGAGGTTTCTGTCCATACAACTTTAGTTGGACTCTGTTGGTCTGGACATCGATCTGTTCTTTGAGTCGATCCTTAAGAACTTTCTATATCTTCTCTGAACCTTTCTTACCTTCCACAAGTAGACTTGATGTATTTAGACAGTGCAGCCTCTCCTTGCCAATAGCAAGCATGCTTTTCAAAGATCTCCTCTCAGAATCACTTGTGACTTTACCTACAAAGTAAAGCCACATATGTTGCTTAAATAGTTGTATTTCACTGAAGCAGAAACTCACTGCCCAACCCATGATTAAGTATTTGCCTTCTCCTTCTTGTTGAAGGTCTATGGTTTTTTTGGTTCATCCGAGTCCAGGCCTTGTTTGTCTTTTTTTTTTGCTTGGTTTAATGTTCTGTCCTTTTATTTTTCATTCTATTTTGTTATTTTTATTGTTGAAGGAAAAATGCATAGTTAACCTGACAGTATCATTTGACTTCCAATATTAGTTTGAACCTGTAGAGAGATGCTGATTTTGCTTTTAAACCTGGAAGAAGTTTAGCTGTGTACCTTAAACGTTATGTCAGGAAGCCAAAGGCTGTAAATTTATTTTGTTTTATTTTTGAGATAGAGAGCTTTCAGCTGGGTAAGTATTAAACTGTAAGTGAAAAGATGGTAAGCTGCCTCCTAGCTAGGTAGATAGGATAGTGAAAAAGGCATTTGATATGCTTTCCTTTATTGGTCAGAGTATTGAGTACAGGAGCTGGGAGGTCACGTTGCGGCTGTACGGGACATTGGTTAGGCCACTGTTGGCATATTGCATGCAATTCTGGTCTCCTTCCTATTGGAAAGATGTTGTGAAACTTGAAAGGGTTCAGAAAAGATTTACAAGGATGTTGCCAGGGTTGGAGGCTCTGAGCTATAGGGAGAGGCTGAACAGGCTGGGGCTGTTTTCCCTGGAGCGTCGGAGGCTGAGGGGTAACCTTATAGAGGTTTACAAAATTATGAGAGGCATGGATAGGATAAATAGACAAAGTCTTTTCTCTGGGGTCGGGGAGTACAGAACTAGAGGGCATAGGTTTAGGGTGAGAGGGAAAACGTATAAAAGACACCTAAAGGGCAACTTTTTCACGCAGAGGGTAGTACGTGTATGGAATGAGCTGCCAGATGATGTGGTGGAGACTGATACAATTGCAACATTTAAGAGGCATTTGGATGGGTATATGAATAGGAAGGGTTTGGAGGGATATGGGCTGGGTGCTGGGACTAGATAGGGTTGGGATATCTGGTCGGCGTGGACAGGTTAGACCGAAGGGTCTGTTTTGGGCTGTACATCTCTATGACTCTATGTGAACATATTATAGATGGCCCCCCGAATGATTTATGATTCAGCTTACTTTATCTTTAGTAATGATTCATGTATAAGCACTTACTGGTATGAGCACTACTGCCACTATGACATGATAATTGATGATTTTTAATTATCATCAGCCCTAATAGCAAGACACACAAGTCACATTCTGTTGAAGAATTCAATAAACTTTTATCGCAGCATCTTATATCTACATATGTATATTTTACCTTCAGGTGTGTATGGGATCAAACTAAGCTGTAGTGCACTTCCCTCAGTATGCCATGCTTCAAGTGAACTTAGAAAGATGGACTCTAAGAGTTTTATACCAAAAGGTCACACGACATTCATGACATCATGCGTATGTCCCTTAAAGGTATACCATGTCTCTGCTTTGAGACAGAACACAAAATTAACCTAAAACACTGCATGCACAACTCATGGGTAAGCATACTTCACTACATTTACAACATATGAATAGGAAAGGTTTAGAGGGATATGGGCCAAGTGCTGCCAAATGGGACTAGATTAGGTTAGGATATCTGGTGGGTATGGACAGGTTGGACCAAACGGTCTGTTTCCATGTTGTACATGTCTATGACTGATGTGTGGAGTTGCAAGTGTTGGATAGGGTTGGATAAAGTTAAAAAAATCACACAACACCAGGTTATAATCCAACAGGCTTATTTAGAAGCACTAGCTTTTGGAGGGCTGCTCCTTCAGCAGGTAGCTGTGGAACAGGATCATAAGATGTAAAACTTATAGCATAGGTTGTTCAATATATCATTTCTGCTTGCTATAAATTCTAAGGACATCCTGAGGATGCTAACTGGACTATAAAAATATAAGCTGTTTTCTTTGAAGATGTGATCTATACTGCTGTTTCTGTGCGATACTGAGAGAAGATGTAGTGCCAGAGAAGCTGTATTTCAAAATCTGGGTTAACAACACCATGGTCATGATAGCAAGTTCCAGTGTCCATGAAAATTGCACAATCAGGCATTCAAAATGGAGTCTGTTTGAATGTAGCATTGAGCTAGTTCTTTCAAGGCAAATGGATGGTCATCAGTTGCAAGTCATTTTCATTTTGTGGTATGTGTCCTGTAAAACTGGCATTGAGGCAATAGCTTTCCAAGAGTATAATGAAAACCCCCATCAGCATGAAGCTAACCCAACATGTTTCGACATAACAGTCCATGTTGTTAATTAGACTTTCTCTTGAATAGTTATATTTGTTTGATCCACAGGTTGAGACACGTTGGTAAGACTAGCATTTCCTGCTTAGCTCTTACTGTCCTTCACTGACCATCTGACAAGGCTTCATCGAGAGAAGTGAAATGTAAGCCACTAGCATTTTCTATTCTGAAGGTAAAACATGGTGGCAGGAAAAATCGACGTTTCGGGCAAAAGCCCTTTTGCCCGAAACGTCGATTTTGCCTGTCCTCGGATGCTGCCTGAATTGCTGTGCTCTTCCAGCACCACTGATCCAGAATCTGGTTTCCAGCATCTGCAGTCATTGTTTTTACCATGGTGGCAGGAACCATAATGCTGTGATGACTCTGTTTCTGCTGCCTTTTAAGGAAGGGACTTCCAAAGACTCACAATACAGAAACTGAACCACACTAACGGTATAAACACAGAGGCTGCAAGAGCAGGTTAGAAGTTAGGAATACTGTGGCGAGTAACTCACCCCCTGACTCCTGAAAGCTTGTAAGGAGCGTGATGGAACACTCCCCACTTACCTGGATGGATGCAGCTCCAACAATTCTCAAGATGCTTGACACCATCCAGGAAAAAGCAGCCTACTTGATTGGCACCACAAGCATTTACTTGCTCCATCAATGACATGTAGTTGCAGCCATGTAAACTATTTATAAGAAACTCTGCAAAAGATTCACCAAGCGTCCATAGACATCACCTTCCAAGCTCATGACCATGCCATCTAGAAGGAAAAAGTCAGCAAATACATACAAATACACGCTACCTGCAAGTTCCACTCCACCACCCATTACTCATCAGCCTGACTTAGAAATATATTGCTGTTCCTTCAGTATCACTTGTCAAAATCCAGAAACTCCTTCCCTAACAGTATTGTGGGTGAATCAGGCAGGTAGTGAGGGAATCCCTTGAGTGCATTTCACTTGGAATCTATTTCTTGACCTTGAAAAAAATCAGTGGGAGTGACAGTTCCTCTGTAGAGTCAAGAGTATGGTGCTAGAAAAACACAGCAAGTCAAACAGCATCCAAGGAGCAGGAAAATCCGCCTTTCCTGATGAAGAGCTTTTGCCTGAAACATCGACTCTCCTGCTCCTCGGATGCTGCCTGACCTGCTGTGCTTTTCCAGCACCATACTCTCAACTCTGATCTTCAGCATCTGCAGTCCTCACTTTCACCTAGTTCCTCTGTACAGGCCAGCCAGAGCAAAGGCTGTGACTCTGTACGTGTTCAGCCATTTCAGGTGGGAGGAAGAAGTGTGAAAGGGCAATAGCAAAACGGGATTCATTCGTGAAGGGAGTATACTGATGTCTTTGCTGCCATAGATGTGACTCCAGGATGGTATTTTGCCTCCTGGGTGCCAGAAGCAAGGATATCATGGAATGGCTGCAGGGGAGGGTGAAAAGCCAGAGGTCATGGTCCATGTTGGGACAAATGTTAAAGGAAGAGAGAGAAATGAGGTCCTGCAAGCTGACTTTAGGGAGTTAGGCAGGAAGTTAAAAAGTGAATGATCAAAGGTAGTAATCGCTGGATAACTCCGAGGGCCTCACAGCAGCGAGTTATGGAGATGTACAGCAAGGAAGCAGACCCTTCAGCCCAACTCATAGGAATAGAAGGAGGGAACAGAAGGATTAGTGGTTATAAAGATGGTACATAAGGGAGGGATTTAGATTTCGGAGGTATTGGGAACATTTCTTGGGGAGGTAGGACCAGCACAAATTGTTGCAGCTGAACCAACATCCTCTTGCTAAACCTGGTTTTAAACTCAACTAACGGGGAGTGGGATCCTGACAAAGAGATAGAATTAGAAATTAAAACATGAGTAACTCCACTTGGAAGGCAGAAGAAAGTCAGGTTAGATTAGAAAAAAGACATTTAGCAAAGGTAAACAGAATGCATTTTAATCAGGGAACCTAAGGAACAAGGTAGATGGGCTGAGGACACAAATAGACACATGGGAGTATGATATCATACCTATGTCTCGGATTTGGCTGAAGGATGGGCAGAATTGGCAGCTCGATGCTCCAGGTTATAGGATTTTCAAATGAGATGGAGAATGGGATAGAAGAGGAAGTATTCCTTTTCAGGAAGCCTGCAAACAGAGATAGAGGATCAAATATGTAATCAGATTTCAGAATTATTAAGCCAGTAGAAGATTTTAACTAACCAAATGTTAATTGAGAGAGTTTTAGGGTGCAAGGTAGGGAGGGAATAAATTCTTAAATGGCATCCAGGAGAAATTCTTAACCAGAGCACAGAAATCCTAAGAAGGGGGTAGGGAGGTGCAGTTCCAGACTGTTCTGTGCTGTATTGTTCTATGTTCTATGAACATCTGGAGATGAGCCTTGGCTAATCAAGGCCACTATCCCCGTCCTGGAGTCACATCTATGGCTGCAAAAACATCTGTCTCCTCCCTTCATGAATGAATCCCTTACTGCTATTGCCCTTTCATGCTGAGGAAAGATCACCAGACCTGAATCGCTAACTCTGATTTCTCTTCACAGATGATGCCAAACCAGCTGAGCTTTTCCTGCAACTTCTGTTTTTGTTTCTGATTTACAGCATCCGCAGTTCTTTCAGTTTTTATTAAGGCAACTATCCCACGTGCTTTCTTAGCCACCTGATCTATCTGTCCTCTTAGGCCACAACTGGAGTACTGCACATTATAGGAAAGATTTGATTATACTAGAGGAGGTGCAGAGAAAATTTACCCAGGATGTGCCTGATCTGAGAGGAAAGATTGGATTGGCTGGGATTGTTTTCCTTCGGGCAGGCAGTGTTGAGAAAGGAATTGATAAAGGTGTGTAAGATTATGAGGGTATAGATAGAGTGGAATGGAAGGCATATTTTCCATTAGTAGAGGGGTCAATACCTGTGGGCCTAGATTTAAGCTAAGCATTTATAAAGTTAGGATGAAAGTGAAGGAAGATTTTTTTTCATTCAAAGGATGATGGCAGTCTGGAACTCACTGCCTGAACGTTCAGCTGAATCAGTAACTTTCATAGCATTGAAGCAGCATTTAGACATCCACTTGTGTTGCCCTAGCCTCCAAGGCTATGGGTTAAAAGCTGAAAAATGGGATTAGTGTAGTTAGATGGGCTGTGTGTCATACCGTTTTGAGTGGGGAAAAGAGAAAATTATCCACATAGGGCAAATAAACCTGCTCATCAAGTCAGAGTCAATGCCTTAAAAGCCTCAATGCAGTGATATCAGGATTTTGCAAATGAAGCTTCCATCTGTACAAAATGAAGATGTGCTACATGTAACATGAAGAATTAAGACCAACACCTACAGATTGGGTAAACAATTAAGTAGAAGTTGATTGGCTCAGGATATTACAAACAAGTAAGAACATGGGCCTTCCATGATGGACATTCATGAGATTCAAGGTTCCCCGGTTATGTAGTGGGACAAATGCCTGATTCAGCAAAAAAAGTTCTTCTGTGAAAGGAATTCAGAAGATTAAAGTGTCTTCTAGGTGGAGTGATGGACCAATTAACTAGTTTATCTGGAATGACATCCACTATGAAGTACATCCAAGAGATCATAGACCCTCCAGAAGGAAAATAATTTATCAATGAATCAAGGTCAAAGAGTCATAGAGATGTACAGCACGGAAACAGACCCTTCAGTCCAACTCATCCATTCCGACCAGATGTCCTAACCTAATTTGTGCCATTTGCCAACACTTCACCCATATCCCTCTAAACCCTTCCTACCCATCCAGATGCCTTTTAAATGTAGTAATTCTACCAGCCTCCACCACTTCCTCTGGCAGCTCATTCCATACATGCACCACTCTGCGTGAAAAACTTGCCTCTTATGTCCCTTTTATATCTTTCCCCTCTCACCCTAAACCTACACCCTCTAGTTCTGGACTCCCTCACCCAGGGAAAAGACTTTGCCTATTTACCTTATCCATGCCCCTTATGATTTTATAAACCTCTATCAGGTCGCCTCTCAGCCTCCAACACTCCAGGGAAAACAACCCCAGCTTGTTCAGCCTCTCCCTATAGCTCAAATGCTCCATCCCTGGTAACATCCTTGTAAATCTTTTCTGAACTCTTTCAAGTTTCACAACATCCTACCGATAAGATGGAGAACAGAATTGCATGCAATATTTCAAAAGTGTCCTGTACAGCCACAACATGACCTCCCAACTCCTGTACTCAATACTCTGACCAATAAAGGAAAGCATACCAAACACCTTCTTCACTATCCTATCTACCTGCAACTCCACTTTCAAGGAACTATGAACCTGCACTCCAAGGTCTCTTTGTTCAGCAACACTCCCTAGGACCTTGCCATTACGTGTATAAGATTTGCCTTTCAAAATGCAGCACCTCATATTTATCTAAATTGAACTCCTTTTGCTGCTCCTCAGCCCATTGGCCCATTTGATCAAGATCCCTTGTAATCTGAGGTAACCTTCTTTGCTGGCCACTATACCTCCAATTTTGGTGTCATCTGCAAACTTATGAATTATACCTCCTATGTTCATATCCAAATCATTTATATAAATGATGAAAAGTAGTGGATCCAGCACCGAACCTTGTGGTACTCAACTGAACACAGACCTCCAGTCTAAAAAATAACCCTCCACGATCAGAGTCAAGGTCAAGAGTCCTCAAACCAAAGGTCTAACAATCTTCCAAATCAAAAGGAATTGCTTTCTGGAAACATTTTGAATACTCCTGGCCATCTGCATTCTGACATCAGAGACTTAAAGGAGATGGAGTTGAACTAAATGTGAATTAGTCACATACTACATTCTATCAATGTTAACTAAGAGGGGAATATGCTTGAGGGGGGAGATACTGTAAAATCTGAAATGGTTAATGTTAGAGACTGCTTTAAGCTGTTCCAGTTCTGATGATGTTGTTGGGTGGAGAAAATAGAGACAAGCTGGAAAAAGATGTGTCATCATGTCTTTTTTTAATATTCGATTGTGGAATGTGGGCGTCATTGGCTGGGCCAGCATTTACAGGCCATCCCTAGTAGCCCTTGAGATGGTGGTGGTGAGCTGCCTTCTTCAACTGCTGCAGTCCACCTGCTGTGGCTTGACCCATAATGCCCTTAGGGAAGGAATTCCAGGATTTTGACCCAGCAACAGTCAAGTCACGGTGATATATTTCCAAGTCAGGATGGTGAGTGGTTTGGAAGAGAACTTGCAGGTGGTGGTGTTCCCATATATCCGCTGCTAGTGTCCCTCTGAATGGAAGTAGTCGTGGACTCAGAAGGTTCTGTCTGAGGATCTTGGGTGAATTTCTTCAATACGTCTTGTAGATAGCACACACTGCTGCTACTGAGCATCTGTGGTGGATAGAGTGGATGCTTGTTGATGTCGTGCCAATCAAGCGGGCTGCTTTGTCCTGGATTCTCCTGATAGCCTTAGTTATTATTTTTAACTAGCCAACATTAAATTCTGTTATTGAGCAACAAACACTTTTGTTAAGACAAGTGCCTCTTCTTGTTAAGACTCATTAGTGATTTATCCTTTCCCTTTGATATGCAAATAGATCCTTTAACCCAGTATAGAAAGGAAGATTGGTGGCAACTTTCTACCAATTATTACATTATAGTGTTTGATTCCTTGGCACATTAAACATATAGGAAATGGAATAGGTCAGTTAATCTGTTGAACCTGGGTCAAAGCACATGGTGTAAGAGGCAATGCAATGACATGGATTGATGATTGGTTAGCGTCCAGAATAAAGAGAATAGGAATACATGAGTCATTATTATGCTGGTAAACTGTCACTAGTGGGCTACTGCAAGGATGAGTCCTGGCTGTTCATAATACTTATCAAAGGTCTGGATGTGAGGAGCAAATGTGATCGTTCCAAATTTGAAAGATTGTGAGGAAAATGTAAAACATTTCCAGGAGCATTTGGACAGGCTTAGGGAAAGACTATTGGTGAAGGGAACATATGTGGAAATATGTGAGACTATCCTCTTTGGCAGGATAACCAAATCTGCAGAGTATCTTTTGAATGGTAATCGGCTGGAAGGTGTGGATGTAAAAAGGGAACTGAGGTGTTTTTGTAAATAAGTCACCAAAGGCTGAACATGGATGTGCAGTAAGCTATTAAGAAGGTTAATGGAATGTAATCACTTATAGCAAAAGTATCTGAGTACAGGACTAGTAAAGCCTTGCTTCAATTGTACAGAAGCTTAGTTCGACCATATCTGTAATACTGTGCACAATCTTGGACTCCCAATCTCAGGAAAGTTACCATTCTTAGAGATAGAATGCAACAAAGGTCCAGCAGACTTGTTCCCACTATGCCGGAAATGTCCTACAAAGAGGAGTTGCCAAACTGGTCATGTTTTCTCAGTGTTGTTGCCTCTGAGCTGCATGGCGCGATGTCTGAACATCCACTCCGACAGTCTGCACATGGTGACTAGTGTGCTGATGCTACTCACAGCATTGACTGCCCAATCCCGAAGTTACTGCTGTGAATGGACCTTAAAGATCTACGCAGAAGAGAAAAATATTAGCAGGAATGTAGATTCTCCGGAGTTTCGAAGAGTGAGGTGAGCTCATTGAAGGTTACAAAATACTGAAGAAGATAGACAGGGTAGCTGCAAATAAGATATTTTGCCCTGGTTGGGGTGTCTAGAACAGAGGCATAATTAGACATCTTATATCTTAGAGTTGAGGGGGTGGCACATGGCTCAGTGGTTAGTACTACTGCCTCACAGCACCAGGGACGTAGGTTCGATTCCAGCCTCGGGTGACTGTCTGTGTGGTGTTTGCACATTCACCCTGTGTCTATGGTGTTAGATGCATTAGTCAGAGGGAAATGAGTATGGGTGGGTTACTCTTTGAAGGGTCGGTGTGGGGCTGAAGGGCCTGTCTCTACACTGTAGGGAATCTAATCTTTCTCTACATCTTTGTAGCTGTCATACTATATTCTGCATTCTGTTCTATTAGCCTGATGTACTCATGTAAGGTATGACTTGTCTGGATAGCACACAAAAGAATACTTTTCACTGTATCTTGGTACACGTGGCAATAATAAATCAAATCAAATGAGTTATAATTAATTTGGATGCTCTTTAGGTCTGAGATTAGGTTTTGTTTTCTCTACTTTAGAATTCTCTACTTTACAGGATTGTGGAAGTTTAGTCTTTGAGTAGATTTCTGATTAGTAGTGGTGTATTGGGTTATAGGGATAGAGGTGAGGAGCTGGCATTTAGATTGGTAACGATAATCATAATTGTATTTGTAGTTGGTGGAAAAACACACTGATCAATATATTGTTGAAAACGTGTTTGCCCAGATACCTCGTAGCACCAAAGTCAACAAACAGACACAAGTCAGATACCAATATAGCAACAACTTTATTAAACAAAGAATCAAAAATAAGCAAGATATTCAGCAATAATTCTTTCTAACCAGCCAAATTCAAGAAATACGTCCCATGCACACACTAACTTGGGGACAGGTTGGTAAGTTCATGGAGCTGAGTGGTCTCTCTGCAGGAGTGGAATTTGTGTCATAGTTACTCACTCAAGGTAGAGTATCCATTCCCCTTGAGTGTCATCAGTCTTTCAGTGGAGTCTCTGCTGCTTTTCCAAAGACAAGTCCAGGGTTGTATATATTTTTCTAGCACATTTCCAATCAAAGTGCAGTCCTTAATCGTCAGAGATATTTTCCGTGTCCCATTCCAGGGGTAACTATCTTGGTGCTATTTAGTACCAGGGAAGGGCTCAAACACAAATCCCTTTGTTTCCACTGATACCAGTTAACAGTTGCACTCACCCCAACACTCTTTACGGCTCGGAGTTTCTCGGTCATACCCCAGTGTTGTGGTCTGTTTGCATCGCAGACTGTCTGGATTTTACAGAGATGTATTTGAAAAGTCTTTAATTAACTCCCATAATTCCACTTGGTTAGTGAATCCTTAGGCTTCGGGGCCCAGCACGTATTGAATAATTGGTTTGATGGGCTGAACTCCTGTATGTTCCTAAACCGTTCTGCTATTCATATCTATATTTCATTTTCTCACTGATAAGGGAATGAAAATATGGAATTCTTTCCATATAGGAAAGGGAAGGGAAAAGGTTGAGACTCTGAAGGGAGATTACAGAGAGTTAGGCAGAAATTTAAAAAGAAGGTCCTCAAAGGTCGTAATATCTGGATTACTCCCAGTGCTACGAGCTAGTGAGGGCAGGAATAGGAGGATAGAGCAGATGAATGCATGGCTGAGGAGCTGGTGTATGAGAGAAGGATTCACATTTTTGGATCATTGGAATCTCTTTTGGGATAGCAGTGACCTGGACAAGAAGGACGGATTGCACCTAAATTGGAAGGGGACTAATATACTGGCAGGGAAATTTGCTAGAACTGCTTGGGAGGATTTAAACGAGTAAGGTGGGGAGGTGGGACCCAGGAAGACAGTGAGGTAAGAGATCAATCTGAGACAGGTACAGCTGAGAACAGAAGTGAGTCAAACAATCAGGGCAGGCAGGGACAAGGTAGGACTAATAAATTAAACTGCATTTATTTCAATGCAAGGGGCCTAACAG
>NC_057710.1:16302097-16327067 GCF_004010195.1 Chiloscyllium plagiosum
AAGATTTACAAGGATGTTGCCAGGGTTGGAGGATCTGAGCTACAGGGAGAGGCTGAATAGACTGGAGCTATTTTCCCTGGAGCGTCGGTGGCTGAGGGGTGACCTTATAGAGGTTTACAAAATTATGAGGGGCATGGATAGGATAAATAGACAAAGTCATTTCCCTAGGGTTGGGGAGTCCAGAACTAGAGGGTATAGGTTTAGGGTGAGAGGGGAAACGTATAAAAGAGACCTAAGGGTCAACTTTTTCACGCAAGGGGTAGTACGTGTATGGAATGAACTGCCAGAGGATGTGGTGGAGGCTTGTACAATTGCAATAATTAAGAGGCATTTGGATAGGTATATGAATAGGAAGGGTTTGGAGGGATATTGGCTGGGTGCTGGCAGGTGGGACTCGATTGGGTTGGGATATCTGGTCGGCATGGACGGGTTAGACCAAATGGTCTGTTTCCATGCTGTACATCTCTATGACTCTTCCCCTCCAAGGGCTGGATCAATTGAAATTTCCATAACTAAAATTATGCTTTCTATAAGTGCAGGCTGCAGTCGGGCCAACTGACCGTGGACTGTCAGATGTCAAGGCGGGCTATTTAAAAGTAAAGCCATCTATCTGTGAGAACCTTTATGTACACCCAGCCTCTGTCTGTCACCACACTCTACTCTCAGCATGGCTGCGGAAGAGGCCAATACATATCTCCTTATAGATTAGATACCCTGCAGTGTGGAAACAGGCCCTTCAGCCCAACAAGTCAACCCTGTCCCTCAGAGTAATCCACCCAGACTCATTTCTTTACATTTACCCTTTACTATTCACCTAATACTATGGGCAATTTAGCATGGTCCATTCACCTGATCTGAATTGGCCATGCTAAATTGCCCATAGTATTAAGTGCATCATTCAGAGGGAAATGGGTGCAGGTGGGTTAGTCTTTAAAGAGTCAGTGTGGACTTGTTGGGCTGAAGGGCCTGTTTCCACACTTGAATCAATCTTCCCTTACAATTCTCATGCTAAATGTGAGCTAGTGTAAGGTAGCTATTATGCAGTGGTAGTAGTCCTGTCTCAGAATCAGAAGCCTGTCAGCAAGGCCTAGTTCAAGACACAAGTTGTCCATGCAGCTTGAGTAAACATCAAACCAAGATACTGTTTGCCCTTGCAGGTGAATATAAAACATCCCATCATACTATTTTTAAGGAGGGGACTTAATCTTATTGTCGTGACCTGCATATCTTTTGGAGAGTGCGAGGAAACCAGAGCACCCAGACATGTGGAGAATGTGCCAACTCTACACAGACAGTCGCCCGAAGCAGGGATTGAACCCGGGTCCCTGGCGCTGTGAGGCAGCTGTCCTAACCACTGAGCCAGTGTGCCACCCCAAATCCTTCTGGAATGTGCTTTTATAAAGACAGTCTGGACAGAGAGGTGCAGTGATCTTTGTTGGGGTTTGTTCCGAAAAGCTCATAGACTTTGCGCTCCATGGTCTGCTCCTGGGATGCAAACAAATATCGACTGTGCCTGGAGGACCATCAAGTAAGTGAAAGATGCTCTTTGGTCTGCCTGAAACTTGCTGGTCTTCCAGTGTAAAGAGTTGGCCTTGAATGGCAAATTCCAGAGTCCAGGACTATGTGCTGAGGGATGCTTAAAGCCTGGGCAGCTGCCATCAAGGTGCAATGAGGAAAGACAACTATCTTATGTCTTTCTGCCAAAGTATAATGGGTCCATTCAGTTATCACACCCTCTCATTGCCTCAGATCTATATAAATAGTTTCCTGCATAAGTAAGATAGCACTTTCCAAACGCACAACCACTTCCGTCTGGATGGAAAAGAGCAGCAAGTAAATGGAAACACCACCCGCTTCTCCAAGTCATTCACCGTGCTGAAATATATCATGTTCCTTCATTGTCTCTGGAATTCATTGCCTAATGGCGTTGTGGGTCTACTTACAAATATATGTACTGCAGTGGTTCAAGAAGGCAGCTCAACACCACCTCTCAAGGACAATTAAGCTTGGGAAATACATGCTGAGACAGCCAGCAATGCCCACGTCCCACAAGTGAATAAAAAAATTTTCCAGTACGTTTTGGGTCAGACCTTCAGCCAAACGCAGTCAATGACTTCAACTGGTTAAAATCAGTCCTCTACCCAGGTAATGTTCTCACAAGTTTCTGAAGAATGACACTTGTATTTTTGCACATTCAGTGACTGAGGCAGTTTTCTGCTTGCATATTATATCAACATTAATTAGAAGGATTTACTGATTTGAATATCTCACTGCACTTCATTTAAATATGGTACACGATCTAAGTGTATCGATACATCTATATATATTGTTTAAAGGTATCAGAGTGTATAAATCTGATGGAATATTTAAGTGTGCTTTAAAATGTATTTTAAAACATGTCAGATTTAAATTTGTTGTGTAATTGTCATTATTGCATGCAATTTATTTAATAAAGAAAGACTTGCATTTAATTTTCTTGAACATTATACATCCAAAAGTGATTGATAGTCAACAAAATATTTTCAAATTTCACTGTTACTATATTTACAAGGATGTTGCCAGGGTTGGAGGATTTGAGTGTTTGGAGTGGTATGGTTTGGATGCTGGCAAATGGGACTAGATTGGGTTGAGATATCTGGTCAGCATGGACTGGTTGGAGTGAAGGGTCTGTTTCCGTGCTGTACATCTCTATGACAGCAACCTCTCTCAAGCAGCAATGTGATAAAGATCAGATAATGTGCTTCTGTGATGTGAATCAACATTGGCCAGACAATGAAAGTAAGTCCCCTCCTTAAAAATAGTATGATGGGATGTTTTTTTATACCCACCTGCAAGGGCAGATAGTATCTTGATTTGATGTTTGCTCAAGCTGCATAGACAACTTGTGTTATGAACTAGGCCTTGCTGACAGGCTTCTGATTCTGAGACAGGACTGCTACCACTACATAATAGCTAACTTACAATTCTCTTGCTAACTGTGAGCAAATGTAAGGGAAGATCAATTCCAGTGTGGAAACATGCCCTTTGGCCCAACAAGTCCACACCGACTCTCTGAAGGCTAACCCACCTGCACCCATTTCCCTCTGAATGATGCACTTAATACTATGGGCAATTTAGCATGGCTAATTCACCTGACCTGCACATCTTTGGACTGTGGGAGGAAACCAGAGCACACAGAGGAAACCCATGCAGACAGTCACCTCGGCTGGAATCGAACCCAGGTCTCTGGTGCTGTGAGGCAGCAGTGCTAACCACTGAGCCACCTGCACCCATTTCCCTCTGAATGATGCACTTAATACTATGGGCAATTTAGCATGGCTAATTCACCTGATCTGCACATCTTTGGACTGTGGGAGGAAACCAGAGCACATAGAGGAAACCCACGCAGACAGTCACCTCGGCTGGAATCGAACCCAGGCATCTGGTGTTGTGAGGCAGCAGTGCTAACCACTGAGCCACCACGCCACCCATGTGGGAGGATAGAAAAGAGGGGGTGTGGTACTACTGATCTGAATTGGAACCAGAAACAGATAATGACATTCTGGGGTCAAAGACAGAATTTGCATGGTTAGAATGAAAGAATAAGCTGTTACGCTACTGGGTGTGTGCTAATGAACACCACATAACAGGAAGTTAAAAGGGAACAAATGGAGAATGTAAGAAGGAGAGTGTAGTGGTAACAATAGAGTTCTATTGTCCTCATGTAGGCTGGGATAGTTACAGGGTGAAGGGCAAATCTGGGAAGAATGCCGAAAATCTGTAGAGTCTGTCCCAGGCCAACAAGGAATGAAGCTGTGCTCGAGCTGGATCTGGAAATGAAAAAAGCCAAGTGGAGCATGTTCTATTCTTTCTTTTCAGATAATAATCTAATTGCTGTTTGGTAGCCCTGCATGAACCTGCCTTCAACACCCTGTCAAGCAGCAGGCTCCAGATCCTAAACACTCAGTGTGTGATATTGTTGGAGCAGACCTCAATAGTTAGCCTAGCGTGCACATTATAAACGTTTGTCCACAGGGTGTTGGAAGTATGGGCTGATAATAGTACAATGAGACTGACAGTGCATCTTTTTCATTTATTTGTTCATGGGACGTGGACATGACTAGCTATTTAGCATTTATTGCCCAACCCTAATTGCCCAGAGGGCAGTTAGGAGCCAACTACATTACTGTGGGTCTGGAGTCACATACTGGCCAGACTGGGTAAGGACATTAGTGAACCAGATGGGTTTTTCCTGACTATCAGCAATTCATGACCATCATTAGACTCTTAATTTCAGATTTATATTTTACTGGATTCAAATTTCACCATCTGCCACAGCAGGATTCAACCTCGGTTCCCCAGAACATTACTAGGGTCTCTGGATTAACAATTCAGCAATCATACCACTTGGCTATTGCCTCCCCTAGAACATGAATCAACAATGGAATAAATATTATCTCCTTAATCAATGAGATGAAAGATTTGAGAAGAAAACTTTGGAAGGACTCAGATGGCAGGTATGTTAAACAGGAGGAGTTCAATGTCCAATAGGGACAGAAAAATAAATAAAGAATGGAATGTAGATTGGATTAAGAGAGAGAAGAAAGCAAAAAGAGGAAAAAAGTAAAAACATTTTGCATTTGACACTTTGATTATCTTCAGCAACAGTTCAGAACCTAAAGGAATGAGCCTCCATACTTAAAACTGTTCACTTTTTCAAAATTGATTTCATTCTCTTGTTAATTATTGATTAGGCTTTCTGCTTCATGTTGCACAAAGCCAGAAACGTGGAAGTTAAGAGTGACACCAAACGTTTCTGAAGTTAACTTCAGATTGGCACAAATTAATCACCAACTAATGACGATTTGCAATCCTTTAAGTAACTTAAAAGTTACAACTTCAATAACACTTGGATCATTGTGTACATTAATAAACTCCCTTACAATTCTTTGCGATTCGGTCCAGTCAGAGCTCGGTCATTAGCACTCTGAGTTAGAAGATGCTGGATTCATAGCCCCCTCCAGTGAATTGAGTTCAAGCTTTGAGGCTACGACTCCGATGCAGGACTGAGCAGATGCATTCCCTCACTGCTGTATTGGGAGGATCAGTTGGACATTGAGCTCAAGTCACTAAAACCCATGATCATCTGAGTTAAAGTTGAGAGCACTATATACTGAGCTACATCTGATACTAACATGATGACTGCGCTTTGTCTCAAATCTAATAGTATTTTTATGAGTGCGAAATGATTAACAATTGAAACAGGATTTAATAACCAGTTGTATTTAACTGGTATCTTTTGTAGTGGGAATGAGTTTACAGCTGCACTTGCTGTAAATGTTTGGTACTGTTGAATGGAAGCCAGTAAGCCTCAACTGACACTTAATAGCTTAATGGTTTTTCTCCGTGTTTGTGATAGAAACACATGCACACACTGTGGACCTCCCACTGATTTCACCTGTTCCTTCAGCTTGTCAATGCTTGCAAATTGGCTGACTGCATTGGGGTTTCACTGTGAGAATTGTGCAGCTTCTGTTACAACCTCTCGAACATATCGTTTGCAGGAGAAAGGAATGACTCTCCCCAGCCCCACCCACCAAGCCCCCCCCCCCCCCCCCCCCATCAGAAGAGAGATGGATGCTAAATTAAAACATGCTAATAAAACATTCTCCACTTCTTTTGTTAACTCAGAAACATTATTCACCTTGGTATGACCATGGACTGTAGGATTTGGCTCATCGTGTGTCGATGCTCATTCCTTGAAAGAGTCATCCAATTTCATCCTCTCCCCCTGCTTTGTACACAAGTGCTCTGCAAATTTATCCTTTTGACATTTATGCTGGTCATTTTCATTTCCATTGCAAAGTCCCTTTGAATGCCTTTTTGAGATCTCGTATGTTATCATTCGAAGGGCTGCTCATTTTCCTGTCACACAGCAAGGATACTTTGGTCCTGAAGGTTTGCAGTTTTTAGCCACCAGCATCCCCCTTGTGTTCCTGTTGGTCACCTGTGATAACTACAGCAGGACACTCATATACCCCATCAAATTTAAGAACCTTCATGTCTACCATTAGAGGGATCGTGCTGGTATTAATTGAGGTCATGTTCCATACACCAATGTAAAAACACCAAGTGATATTTTGATGTGTATCACACACCATTTGTATTTCACCTGGAAAGACATAAAGACTTGTATTTCTGTAGATTTCAATGTATCCCAAAGCTTTGAATGGTGCAGAGGTGCACCAACTCCCTTCACATTTTAACTGCCAGTCAATCTTCTGCCTTTACCCCATAATTCTATAATGTTTCAATATAACTACTTATCTAAAGCACTCAACTGAACCTGCCGCCACCACAGTTCCAGGCAATGCATTGTACTGACTGTGTGAAAAAGATTTTTCTCATCTTACACTTGCTTCTTTTCCAAAACACTATGCTCTCTGGTCCTCAATCTGTTCATGAGTGGTAATGGTTTCTCCCTATCCAGATCTTTCATGACTTTGAAAGCTTCCATTAAATCTCTGCTTCACCTTCTCCTGTCCAAGGATAAACGGTCCCAGCTTTTCTAATATATCCTCAGAACGGAAGGTTTCTTTTCCTGCAGCAATACTTATAAATCTTTCCTGCGTTCCCTCTGATGCATTCACATCCTCCTCAAGTATGGTACCCAGAACTGCCCACAATATTCTAGCTGATATTTAATTTGTGACTATATATACTTCCCTCTCCTTATACTCTATGCCTGCATTAATGAAACCTTCATTAACTGGTCTCAACTTGTCCTGCCACCTTTAATGACTGATACATATATAGACCCATGTCAATTTGCTCCTGCATACCTGTCATAAGAGTACCCATTATTTTATTCTGTCTCTCCATGCTCCTTCTACTCAGTCTTCTCCATATTGAACTTCCTCTGCCACCTACCTGCCCGCACCGCCGAGCTATCAATGCCCTTTTGTAGTTTCATGGTCAAATCACCACCTGCTATCATTTAAAAGTTATTTGTTACAAGTTTGAATCTGTGATCTTTTTCAGGTCCTTAGAACATTTTAATTTGCAGCATTTTGCTGGATTTAAATATTTCACAAAACTTACAATCCTATTTAAGATAATCTTTTGGGGGCTTTGCTTCAAAGGTTGAAAAGTCCAAGGGAGAATCGGGAAGTTGGTTGGTGTATATAGCCTATCAGGCAGTTACAGTGTCAAGTGCTGTTCCATTTTAGAAACCTGGCCTCATACAGACCAACTCTTTGGGCCTATAGACTTTGATGAAATGTTGGTGTGGCTGCCAGCAGTTCATACATGTAATATGGAGTAGGAGCAGCTGCACTGAATCTCAGCCAAGTTCTCCTCCAACTCCATTGTGTGCCTTCTCAACACTGATGGAGCACATCGTATATTTTTCCTTCCTGTATGAAATATTTTTAACTGCCTGTGATAATATTAGACTTTGTCTACCAGTTTTCTGTCTACTTGCCCATCTTACACTTCAACCTGCCTTTTCTGAAGTTGTTGCCATCGCTTCAATATTTCTGATTTAGTTTGGATTCATCTATTCAGTTAAGCTTGGACCAGATATCAAAGTGCTTCTTACAGAAATATAAGTGGTAATTTAGACCATGAGACCATAAGAAATAGGAACACTCTCTCGAGCCTGTTTCACCATTCAACAGGATCATGCCTGCTCCGAAATTCCTCATCTTCACTTTTTTGCCCTTTCCATTTAACCCTTGATTCTCCTTAAATACAGATAAACATATATAAGGAATTTCATACACTCACAACACTTTAACAGAGGAAATTCCTTCTCATCTCAGCCTTTAAATTGGTGCCCCTTCATTCTAAGATTATACTCTCTGGTTCTAGACTTCCCATGAGGGGAAATACCCTCTCAGTACTATCTTTTCTAGCCCTTTAAGAAAATCACGTGTTTCAATGGGATCACCTCTCATTTTTCCAAACTCCACTGAGTACAATCCAAATCTATTTAGTCTTGGTTCAAAAGACAATCCCTATCATTCAAATCCTATCTCTATAATTTCTCCTGTTTTGCTTCATCCATTAATTGATCAAATTGCCTTGTGTTTCTGTATCTAGTTTACTGAAGCAAGTTAGAAACAACTATAGTATCAGCAACAGTCCTGGAGGATCCATTCATTGTACCCCAACTCTCGTCCCCATTCTTCAGTAACTCATAAGTAATGCAATAAATGTTGGCAACCCCATTCAGTTAAGCAAACAAGGAACCTCTTACACTTGAACAATGGCTACACTGTGATCTGAGATTGGTCAACGTGTCGATTGGTAGAGAAATGGAGACCAAAGTCATGGAATCATGTTAGATCCAGTTGGTTGGGCATTGGATATGGTTGTAGGATATGAAAAGTTGTAAGTACATTCCCTGCCAATAATCCTTGCTGTATTAGTCTAAAGTTCTAGTACTATGCGCTGAAGAATGCTTACATGATTTCTTCAGCAGAAGAAAGGCTCAATCTTACTAAAGAATAAGTCTATTGCATCCTATGGAATTGTGTTATATGCAAAGTATGTTTAGTTCATGCAATGCTTTCAAGTTAATTTCCTGGAGCAGACTGTTCTGGAACCAATCAGAGAGTAAATTATGTTAGCCTTGGCATTATGTCAAGGTAGCATGGTGGCTCAGTAGTTAGCACTGCTGCCTCACAGCGCCAGGAACCCAGGTTCTATTCCAACCTCGGACAGACTATCTGCATGGAGTTTGCATGTTCTCCCCGTACCTATGTGGGTGTCCTCCTACAATCCAAAAATGTGCAGGACAGGTGAATTGGTCATGCTAAATTGCCTATAGTGCAGGGATGTGTAGATTATGTGCATTGGTCGGGATAAATATTGGAAATTAGGCAGGGGAACGGGTCTGGGAGTGTTACTCGTTGAAGGGTCAGTGTCGGCTGAAGGCCTGTTTCCACACTGTAGGGATTCTATTCTATGTAATGAGACAGGATTAATTGCTATTCTCCGGATAAAGGCGCCACTTGGAATCAGCGACCACATTATGACTGAATTTTACATTTAACTGAAAAAGAAAAGTTGCTCTCTAACATTTCAAACTTATACAATGATGAAAGCTGAGCTACTGATTGTAAATGAGACATTAGGTTTTGCAGTAGATCAACAGAAAAGCCATGGCAGTCATTAAGAGAATATTTCAGATTACGTATAATCCAATTATAAATAAAAGTTCAGAAGAGATCAGTAAAGTAAATGGTAGTCCTCTAGAAAGTGAGAGTTTTCAAAACTTGATTTTTGGGATTCAGGCGTCTCTGGCTGAGTCAGCAATTATTGCCCATCCCTGGTTGCCCTGGAGAAATTAGCAGTGAGCTGCCATCTTGAATTCCTGCAGTCCAGAACGAGTCATAAAGTTGGACACACCTGTTGTGGGGAAAAACACCAGTCTCGGAGTCAGAATCGGGGTTTAATGGCGGAGTTTATTGCATAAGGAAATACCAGAGCTCCAGGGAGAGAAAGACACCAACAGCACAGTGATCAGCTGCGAGTCTTCTCTCAACTGGACCACATGTCAAGAAACTTTTATATATGTTGTGATACAATAAGTCAGTGATGCGATTATTGTCTTTGGAACATGGTTTGTTTATCGCAATCATTGCAGAATTGTTGATAGTTTCAGTACAGTCTTTGTCAGTTCCAGTGGAGCCTTTGTTAATTTCCACATGGTCATTGTCAGTTTCGGTGTAGACATTGTCAGTTTCAATGTCAGCACTGACGTCCATTGCTGTAGTATTGGGTACTAACCGCTCTTCCTGAGAAGGACGTTTACTGCAGCCCTGGCTATTAGCACTCTGTATTGATTCTATATCAAGCTATTAGCATTTCTATAAAAGGTGTTGGCTGGATCCAGACACTTTGGCGGGCAGTGTACATTACTCATGTGTATCCTCTCCCCTACCTGCCTTAAACTAATCAACTAGGTTGTGAGTGCATTATGCTGGTGTTCGGGTGGCCCCAGGCAGTGTCTATTTCTACTCTGTTGTTTCTCTCCAAATTGTGATCTGGGGCCATCTTGTGTCAAGTTGGCCAACTGATGGTTCAGCTGCCATCTTGTGTGTCTGTGTGCCTACTATCACCCTGCTCCATGTCAGCTCCCTCTTCAGACCCTTCAGTCCAAATTGTCCATGTCAACCAGATATCCTAAATTAATCTAATCCCATTTGCCAGCTTTTGGCCCATATACCTCTAAACCCTTCCTACTCATGTACCCATCCAGATGACTTTTAAATGTTGTAATTGTACCAGCCTCCACCACTTTTTCTGGCAGCTCATTTCATACATGCATCACCCTCTGTGTGAAAGAGTTGCCCCTTAAGTCCTTATAAATCTTTCCACTCTCACCTTAAATCTATGCTCTCTAGTTTTGGACTCCCTGGGGAAAAGATCTTGTCTAGTTACCCTATCCATGCCCTTCATATTTATTAAAAATCTCGATAAGGTCACCTCTCAGCCTCCAACGCTTCAGGGAAAATAGTCCCAGCCTATTCAGCCTCTCCCCATAGCTCAAACCTTCAACCCTCGCAACATCTTTATAAATCTTTGCTGAACCCTTTCAAGTTTCACAACATCTTTCCTAAAGCAGGGAGACCAGAAATGAATGCAGTATTCTAAAATTAGCCTCAACAATGTCCTGTAGAGCCATAACATGACGTCCCAACTCCTATTCTCAATGCACTGACCAACGAAGGCATGCATCCTAAATTCCTTCTTCACCACCACATCTACATACAATTCCACTTTCAAAGGACTATGAACCTGCACTCCAAGTCCCTTTGTTTGGCACCACTCCCCAGGACCTTAACTCTAAGTGTATAAGTCCTGCCCTGATTTGCCTTTCCAAAATGCATCACCTCATATTTATCTAAATTAAACTCCATCTGCCACTTTTCGGTCCATTGGCCCATCTGATCAAGATTCCATTGTACTCTGAGGTAAACTTCTTCACTGTCCACTACACCTCCAATCTTTGTGTCATCTGCAAACTTGCTAACCATGCCTCCTCTATTCACATCCAAATCATTTATATAAATGACAAAAAGCAGTGGACCCAGCACTGATCCTTGCGGCACAGCGCTAGTCGCAGACCTTCAGTCCAAAAAAAAACCTCTAACACTACTCTCTGTCTCCTACCTTCAAGCCAATTTTGTAAACAATTGGGTGGCACTTGCTGTATTCCATGTGACCGTACCTAGTTAACAGTCTACCATGAGGAACCTTGTCGAACACGTTGCTGAAGTCCATATAGACAATGTCTACCACTCTGCCTTCACACTATTCTTTTTCACCTCTTCAAAAAACTCAATCAAGTTAGTCAGCCATGATTTCCCACGGACAAAGCCATGTCGATTATTCCTAATCAGTCCTTGCCTTCCCAAATGCATGTAAATCCTGTCCCTCAAAACCCCCCTCCAAGAACCTACCCATCACTGATGGCTGACTGTCCTGTAGTTCCCTGGCTTTTCCATACCATTTTTCTTAAACAATGGTACCACATTAGCCACCCTCCAGCACTTCAAATATGGGTATTGAAGATACAAATATCTCAACAAGGGGCCCAGTAATCACTTCCCTAGCTTCCTACAAAGTCCTAGGATACACTTGATCATGTCTGAGGGATTTATTTACTTTTATGCATTTTAAGCCCTCCATCACCCCCTCTTCTGTAATATGGACACTTTTCACGATATCACTATTCATTTCCTCAAGTTCTCTAGCTTCCATACCCTTCTCCAGAGTAAATACTGACACAAAATATTTATTTAGTATCTCCCCCATCTCCTATGGTTCCCCACATGGTTAGCCTCGTTCGATGGTTAAGAGGCCATATTCTTTCCCTAGTTACTCTTTTGCCCTTCATGTATTTGTAGAATCCTTTTGGATTCTCCTTAACCCTATTTCCCAAAACCATCTCATGTCCCAGTTTTGCCCTCTTGATTTCTCTCTTAAGTGTACTCCTCCTGCCTTGATACTCCTCTAGGGATTCACTCGATCTATGCTGTGAGTTGATCCACAGCTCTTAGGAAGGGAATTCCAGGATTTTAACCCAGTCTTGGTGAAAGAACAGCAATATATTTCCAAGTCAGCATGGTGAGTTACTTGAAGGGTGTATCTGCTGCCTTTGTCCTGCAAAGCGGTCATGGACATGGGTCTGGTAAGGGACCTTGATGAATTTCTGCACTGCATCCTGTAGATGGCAGTCTTTGGTGACAGCAGAACTTTGGGGTGGCGACATGTGCACTCACACAGCGATGCACATGTGCACAGTTCTATGTCCTGTATGGTTGTTGCAGAAGCACGTAGAGACACTTTTCAATAACTCTCACTCACTGATGCATGCACAAGTGTGTCCCCAGAGCATCGCCATACTACACATTCTCGTTGTTGCCAACAAACATAACCTTTGTAACATTGCTGCTACTGGCATCATTGGATGAGAGAATCAATGGCACCACATCCAAAAACAATCAAGCAGACTGCTTTGTCTTTGATGTGGGATGATGCTGTCATTTTAGCAAGTTTGACCTTGGGATTATTTTTAAGAGAGGTCATAAAGGCAGAGGTGCCGAGGGATCTGGAAAGAGCCTAATTTAACAATGACCGAGGTTGCATAGGCTGGGGCTGTTTTCCCTGGAGCGTCGGAGGCTGAGGGGTGACCTTAATGAGATATATAAAATCATGATTGGCATGGATAGGATAAATAGACAAGGTCTTTTCCCTGGGGTGGGGGAGTCCAGAACTAGAGAGCATAGTTTTAGGGTGAGGGGGAAAATATTTAAAAGGGATCTAAGGGGCAACTTTTTCACACAGAGGGTGGTGCATGTATGGAATGAGCTGCCAGAAGAAGTGGTGGAGGCTAGTCCAGTTACAACATTCAAAGGCATCTGGATGGGTACATGAGTAGGAAGGGTTTAGAGTTATATGGGTCAAGTGCTGGAAAATGGGACTAGATTAATTTAGGATATCTGGTTGACATGGATGATTTGGACTGAAGGATCTGTACAACTTTATGACTCTATCTGGACTGCAAGAATTCAAGATGGCCGCTCACTACCATCACCTCCAGGACAACCAAGGACGGGCAATAATTGCTCACCCAGCCTGGGACACCTGAATCCCATAAATGAAGTTTTAAAACTCTCACTTTCCAGAGGACTATCATTTACTTTACTGATCTCTTTATAACTGTCTTTATAACTGGATTATATGTATTCCGAAATATCCTCAACACCGCCCTCTTAAACTATTTTCCTTCCCACCTATTCACTCCACCCTCCCAACTGACCCATCACAATTAGCTCCCACCTGCATCCATCTATCACCTTCCCACCTACATTCACCCCAGCCCCTCCTCCACCCCCCCTATTTATCTCCCAGCCCCCTTACCCCTCCACATTCCTGACTGAGAGCTTATGCCTGGAACGTCCACTCTCCTACTCCTCGGATGCTGCCTGACCTGTGCTTTTCCAGCGCCACACTCTTTTTGACTCTGACTCTCCAGCATCTGCAGTCCTCACTTTCACCTTATGGTGGTGGGAAGGTCATTGATAAAGATGTCTAAGATATTACCCTCACCCTGCAGAGATATCCTGGGACTGAGACGATTGATCTTCGACAACTGCAACCATCTTTCTTTGTGCCAGATTTGACTCCAAATAGGAGTCCCCTGTTCCCCCAATAGGGGAGGCAGGCACGGTGGCTCAGTGGTTAGCACTGCTGTCTCACTGCGCCTGGGACCCAGGTTCAATTCCCGTCTCGGGCAACTGCCTGCATGGAGTTTGTACATTCTCCCCAGGTCTGCATAGGTTTCCTCCCACAATCCAAAGGGTGCAGGTTAAGTGAATTGGCCAAGTTAAATTGCCTATAGTGTTAGGTGTAGGGGAATGGGTCTGGGTGGGTTGCTCTTCAGAGAGTTGGTGTGGAGTTGTTGGGCTGAAGGGCCTATTTCCACACTGTAGGGAATCATTCAAATGCTGTTTTGACATCTAGAGCAATCATTCTCACCTCATCTCTGGACTTCAACATTTATTTTAGCCATATCTAGTCCAAGGCTGGAATAAGGTCAGACGCTGAGTGACCTTGGCAGCTCCCAAAGTGAGAATCACTGTGCAGGTTATCGGTAAGGTACGGCTCCTTACTGGCATGGTTGACAATCTTTTCCGTGGCTTTGTTGATGACTGGGATGTTGATTGGGATTGCTAAGGCTTGTCAAACTGTCAAGGTCTTGTTAAAAAGTTAACAAAAACAAATGTGGTACTAAAAAAAGGGAATGTTAGCTATTTCAGTGTTAGAGTCAAAAAGCTGCATATGCTGGAATCCAAAGTTGACAAGCAGGAAACTGGAAGAACACAGCGAGCATCAGGAGATAGAGAAGTCGATGTTTCTGGTGTAACCTTTCTTCAAGACATTTTTTTTTAAATGGAAGGAGTTGAAGGAAAAGTTGTTGAGGGTGAGGACCAGTTTGGCGAGGTGGAGGAAGCTATTGGTGGAGAGGGCTGGATGGGTCCGTTGGGAAGAAGGTGAAGAAGCAGAGGGCCTAGATGCCATCCTTTGTGGGATATGGAGATGTTGACATAAGACATTGTAGGATTGGGTTGTATGACTGGTTTCCCAAACTAACATTTGCGCAATGGTTAATATCAAGTGGTTACTATCAAATATCAAGTGAGCATTTTTGATGAATAGATGCAAATATATATAAAATATGGAAACATTTGCTTTCATTAGGGCTTGAGCACTCAAGTGAAGTATTTGTTTTCATCAGGTTTATTTGAAAGAATTTCAATGTATTGAATATGTTTTGTATCAGTGAGCATGTGTTTTTTTTTGTTAATAGTGACATCATAAATAAAAAGATAACATTATTTTCTGTCAGCCTATACTGAGATATGCTGAGGGTGAATAATAGGTGATTTAGCGTGGAGAGGGAAAGGCAGAGGATGTGAGGATTTAGGAGTTGTCACTGAGATGTCATTGGGGTTATAAAGAGTCATGGGGATGATTGAGGTTCGGGGAATATGAAGGGTCATGGGAATTGAAAATAAGTTGCTATGGAGGGTTAGATGCCATGGAGGTTCACATAGGCACCATCCTCCATGGAGTGCCATGGGTCAGATATGGAGAGTGAGGGGAATCAGGGGAGCAGAATGGATGCTTACTGTTGTAATCATTATTTTGAACCCAAACCTGGAGTCCCCAGGTAAGCCATTCCCCTCTCCTGCCTTGGCCATGCAAGCTCCACCTCCTGGGTCACCCGGCCTGACTCTCAAAATCTAGCCCAACCTCCCTCACCCCATCACCCCAGAAAATATCATAGAATCCCTGCAGCATGGAAACAGGCCATTCAGCTCAACAAGTCCACACCGAAGAGTATCCCAACCAGACTCATTCCCTACATTTACCCCAGACTAATGCATCTAACCTACACATCCCTAAACACTACGGACAACTTAGCATGGCCAATTCACCTGAACTCCTCATCTTTGGACTGTGGGAGGAAACCCATGCAGACACGGGGGGAATGTGCAAACTCCACACAGACAGTTGCATGAGACTGGAATCAAACCCCTGGCACTGTGAGGCAGCAGTGTTAACCACTGAGCCACCGTAGCACCCGCACAGGCAGCCACCTTCAAAGATTGGGTTTGCAGAGCCAGGAGTTTTCCCATCTCTGTGCTCCCAACCCAGAAAGAGAAAATTAAAGCCTACATCCCATTCTCCTAAAACCCACTGCACTCTGTTTCTCCTTGTTGGATATCCATCACATAATTAATTGCCAAGTAGACCACAGGTTAACAGGAAGACACAGGAAGAGATTCAGGTTGGAAAGTCCACAACTTTAATACTTTTCCAGGCATGAATGAGGGATTAGATGATTACAATGATTACATATCTATTCATTCCTCCTAATGACCTACTTGCTGCCATTTTTTTTAACTTGCTTTCACAGGTTTGTAGGTGTTGCCTACATTGTTGTTACCCATCCTTAACTACTTTAAACTGAAAGATTTGCTGCTAATTCAGAGGGTAGTTAAAACTCAACCACATTGCTTTGTATCTGGAGTTATATGTCGACCAGAACACGTAAAGTTTCCTTCCTTAAAGAACATTGATGAACTATTAATGTTGAAAAATGAGTTTTTACAACAGCTGATGAGATTTTCATGAGTCACTGTCCTTTTAACTAATTCTTAATGCCACATTTATTATTTAATCCACCAACTGTCACAATGGGATTTAAACTTAACCCCCAAAACATTCACTCGATCTCTGGGTTAGTAGCACAGTGACATTGCAACTACACCACTATGAGCCCCATGTAAAATGTAAAATGTTCAGTTCATGGTCCTGCTGTAATTTGAGGTACCATTGTGTAGAACAAGATAAACAACCTGCCAGTTGGTAAAGGACACTGAGTAGCCCAGCAAATATGCAAAAAGCATCATCCCACTCTGAAGTGTTTTATTGGTCTGGTTTTGGTCAAACTATTTTCTGATCCTCATCATGATCACCATAGAAAGGTATATTATAGAAACCAAACAAGCCGTTCAGCTCAATCAGTCTGCATTGGCATTTTCTTCCTATAACTCACTCTCTCTTCAATCCTTTTCCATTTGGCAAAAGTTTGAAAACATGTACCAACAGATTTAAGAACAGCTTCTTCTCCAACTGTTATCAGACTTAATGACAGACCTCATACATACCTCTGACATCTGTCCTGTATCTATCACCTCTCAATTTAAAGCTATGCCCTCTTGTGCTAGACATCACCATCTGAGGGAAAAGGCTCTCACTGTCGACCTTATCCAACCCTCCGATTATCTTGTATGTCTCAATTAGTCACCTCTCAACCATCTTCTCTCTAACAAAAACAGCCTCAAGTCCTTCAGTCTTTCCTCAGAAGACCTTCCCTCCATACCAGGCGACGTCCAAGTAAATCTCATCTGAACCCTCTCTAACGCTTCCATATCCTTCCTATAATGCGGTGACCAGACACAATACTCCAAGTGCGGCCATAACTTTGTGGCTCCAAAACTCAATCCCTCTACCAATAAATGCTAGCACACCATATGTCTTCTTAGCAACATTATCAACCTGGATGGCAACTTTCAGGGATCTACTTACGTGGAAACCAAGATCTCTCTGCTCATCGACACTACCAAGAATCTTACCATTAGCCCAATACTTTGTATTCCTGTTGCTCCTTCCGAAGTGAATCACCTCACACTTGTCCATATTAAACTCCATTTCCCACCTCTCAGCCCGGCTCTGCATCTTATCTATGTCCTCTGAAACCTGTAAAATTCTTCAGCGCTATCCACAACTCCACCTACCTTAGTGTCATCCGCAAATTTACTAACCCATCCTTCTACGCCCTATCCACAACTCCACTGTTTGTATGCAGTTAAAAAGAAAGCAAAGTGAGCAAGAGGATTATGTGAGAGAACAAAAAGACAGTATTTAGAGGCCCAAAAAGGGAGTTGAGTCCTTTAGTTCAATTGCTAAAGTGCTTGTCAAAATGCAGTATAAGTCGGTAATTGGTGAAGGAGGTTCTATAATTAGATAGCCATATAGATAAACAAACAGACAGACAGACTGAGCTGGATCTCCACATACAGGGAGATAGTTTGAAAGAAAGAGTGACAGAGAAATGTAGAGAAATTAATACATAGTAACAAGTAGAGACATCGAGATAAAAGAGTGAGATAGAGTCATAGAATCATACAGTATGGAATCAAACCATACTGGTAGGTGGCACAGTGGCTCAGTGGAGGTGACACAGTGGCACAGTGGCTCAGGGGAGGTGACCAGTGGCACAGTGGAGGTGGCACAGTGGCTCAGTGGAGGTGACACAGTGGCACAGTGGCTCAGGGGAGGTGACACAGTGGCTCAGTGGAGGTGACACAGTGACTCAGTGGCACAGTGGAGGTGACACAGTGGCTCAGTGGAGGTGACACAGTGACTCAGTGGCTCAGGGGAGGTGACACAATGGCACAGTGGCTCAGGGGAGGTGACACAGTGGCTCAGTGGAGGTGAAACAGTGGCTCAGGGGAGGTGACACAGTGGCACAGTGGAGGTGACACTGTGACTCAGTGGAGGTGACACAGTGGCTCAGTGGAGGTGGCACAGTGGCACAGTGGCTCAGGGGAGGTGACACAGTGGCACAGTGGCACAGTGGAGGCAGCACAGTGGCTCATTGGAGGTGGCACTCTGGAGGTGGCACAGTGGCTCAGTGGAGGTGACACAGTGGCACAGTGGAGGTGACTCAGTGGCTCAGTGGAGGAGGCACAGTGGCACAGTGGAGGCAGCACAGTGGCTCATTGGAGGTGGCACACTGGAGGTGACACAGTGGCACAGTGGCTCAGTGGAGTTGACACAGTGGTACAGTGGAGGTGGCTCAGTGGAGGTGACACGATGACTCAGTGGTTAGCACTGCTGCCTCAGGTGACAATTCGTCACAAGCACGACAGTGCTTAAGCTGGAGCACATCTCTGTTTGAAATAAGGTCCTGACACCCAGAATACCAGGAGATATTGGCAGTGGTGAGTCCATCCAACATTGGAGATCACAAGGCAAGTGGAGTGCATTAGAGGCATGATGCGGAGAATACAAAGGCCCAGTGTGGAGAACTGCACGAGGAAACTCACTGGAGGTCACGGAGAAACCTTCCATGGAACTCCTGAAATTGATTCTTAGCCAGTTTTTACTAAAGTTTAACCCATTGTCTCTGGAAAAAGATAATGCACGTGACATGGTGAAAGTGGAAAGATGTCAGAGACTGAGACTTCAAAACTGACGAGGTGAAGATAGTGGCTTGGCCACCCTGAAGTCTGTCCCTCAAGTTGATACGATCTCAGGACCAGAGATGGATGCATCCCAGGATACTGAGGAAAGTGACAGTGGATATTGGAAAGGTGTAAGTCTTAGTTTTGGTTGCCAGAGACAGGACGTGGAAATACCACACCCTGGTTAAAGGGGTGTAAAGGTAAACTCAGCAATCCAGGCTGGGCAGTTTCATCTCAGTGATCTGGAAATATTTATAGAAATTATGATTCAGGACATTTGGGAAATTAATAGTCAGAGGCAAATTTATTAAGGAACATTAGGATGGATTTGTTTAGGGCAAATCTTGTTTAACTAACTTGCTTCGATCCTTTGACAAGGACCTTCAAAAGGCAGTTGTTAAAATGCTGCTCAATAGACTTATGGACAATGTCAGAGTTCACAGAATAAAGGGACAGGAACAATGAAGACAGAAAATTATCTTAATTTAAGGAAACAAAGTGTCATAGTGAATGGAGAATAGTTTATAGAGGAACTCTCCTGGGATCAATGTCAGGATTTTACTGATTTGCCTGATGTAGCTTAACAATCTGGATCTTGGATTACAGAGTTGAAAAGTGTGTTGCTGGAAAAGCGCAGCAGGCCAGGCAGCATCCGAGGAGCAGGAGAATCGACTTTCGGGCATAAGCCCTTCTTCAGGACTGAGCCTTTCCTGAAGAAGGGCTTATGCCCAAAACGTCGATTCTCCTGCTCCTCAGATGCTGCCTGGCCTGCTGCACTTTTCTAGCACCATACTTTTCAACTCTGGTAAATCCAGCATCTGCAGTCCTCACTTTCTCCTTGGGTTACACAGCACAGCATCAAAATTTGCAAATGATATGAAATTTGAAAGTTTTGAGAACCGAGAAGAGTACTGTAGAAATTGAAATGGGTACAGATGATTTAGTGGAATGGGTGGCAGATAAGATCTATTGAAAATGTCAGGACCAGAGAGCACCGTTAATAAAGCACACAAAAAAGACGTTTGCACCCACCTTCAGTCAGAAGTGCATGATGGACTTACATCTTCAGCAGGTCCACACCATCACAGAAACCAGTTTCAAACTGATTTGATTCACTCCACATGATACGGAGAAACCATTTTTTAAATGAATAAAACGTGTTTTTTTGAAATAAAAAGCAAGTTGTTCTCCCAGGCCAGACCCTCCTAGTGCCCCAAATGCATGTAAATACACTCTTGTGTATGGCTTTGGTTTGTTGGGATAAGGTCAAACTCCAATGTTTGTTTGATTGCTCAATATGCTACTGTACAGAACAGAACTGCATTTGTTATATATATGAGATATTTTTATGAATACAGTATAATTTTGAAATTAAGAAATGAAGAAATAGTTGGAGACACTCATGGGCCATGACAACATTCTGCCAACTGTACTTGGATACTTATGCTCCAGAATTCACTATGTTCCGAGGTGAGACATTTCATAACTACAGTACTAACATCTAACAGAGCATGCAGACGAAGGTATATTAATTACAGGAAAAAGCAAGACAAATTTGACCTGGTCAATTGCCACCCCACCTACCTCGCCTTGATCATCAGCAAAATGATGGAAAGGGATTGTCCACAATGTTACGTCGGCAGTGTTACCAGACACTGGTGCGGCCACAGGAGTATTGCGGGCAGTTCTGGTCGCCACATTATAGGAAGGATGTGGAAGCTTTGGAAAGGGTTCCGAGGAGATTTACCAGGATGTTGCCTGGTATGATCGGTCTTACGAGGAAAGGCTGAGGAAACGGAGACTGTTTTCGTTGGAGAGAGGAAGGTTGAGAGGTGACTTAATCGAGACATATAAGATCATCAGAGGGTTAGATAGGATGGATAGTGAGAGCCTTTTTCCTCAGATGGTGAAGGCTAACACGAGGGGACATAGCTTTAAATTGAGGGATAATAGATATAGGACAGATATTTTTTTCACTCAGAGAGGAGGAGGGGTGTGGAATGGCCTGTCTGCAACAGTAGTAGACTTGCTGACGTTAAGGGCATTTAAATGGGTTTTGGACATACATATGGATAATAATGGAACGGTGTAGGTTAGATGGACATCAGATTAATTTCACAGGTCAGCACAGCATTGCGGCCGAAGGGCCTGTACTGCGCTGTAACATTCTATGTTCTATGATATGAAGCATCACTTGCAAAGGAATAAACTGCTCACTGATGCTCAGCTTGAATTTGACCATCACAACCTTAACAAAAAGCAAAATTCTAGAATTGAGGTGCGTATGAGTACTCTTGACATCAAGGCAGTGTTTGACCAAGTATTGCATTGAGGAGCCCTTGCAAAACTAAAGTCAATGGGAATTAGGGATAAACTGTCCACTGGTTGGAGTCATGAGTCAAAATGTGTGGCACTGGAAAAGCACAGCCGGTCAGGCACCATCAAGGACCAGGAGAGTCGACATTTCGAGCATAAGATCTTCATCAGGAATGTGGAGGGAGGGCCCAAGGGGGCTGAGAGATAAATGGAAAGGGGGTGGGGCTGGGGGAAGACAGCTAGGAATGCGATATGTAGATGAAGGTGGGGGATGATGGTGATAGGTAGGAGTGGAGGGGGAAGCGGATAGGTAGGAAGGAAGATGGATAGTTCAAGAGGGCAGTGCTGAGTTGGAGGGTAGGGAAGGGGAGGTGAGGAAACTGGTGAAATTGCCATTGATCCTGTATGCTTGGAGGGTCCCAAGGCAGAAAGTGAGGTGTCCTTCCTCTCGGCATCGGATGGTTAGGATTTGGTGCTGGAGGAGGTCCAGAACTTGCATGTTCTTGGCAGAGTGGGAGGTGGAGTTCAACTGTTCGGCCACAGGGTGGTGGGTTTGGGTTGGTGCTCCAGAAATGTTCTCTGAATGTTCCACAAGTTGGCATCCTGCATCCCTAATGTAGAGGAAACTACATCGAGAGCAACACTCACAGTAGATGAGACATTTGAATGTGCAGGAAAATCTGTGCTAGATGTGGAAGGATCGTTTGGGGCCTTACATGGAGGTGAGGGGGGAGGTGTAGGCATAGTTATTACAACTCTTGCGGTGGCCATTCCCTCCATGACTCACTTGTTATGTCCACCTCCACCCCCCCTCCCCCACCCCACCCCACCAAGCCAGCCTCCACTCCAGGCACCTTCCGTTCCCAAAAAAAAAACACTTTCTACTGGTTGGAGTCATATCTAGCACAAAGGGAGATGGCTGACACTGTTGACAAAATAGCTCTGGAACTTGTTTAGTCATCTCAGCTCCAGGGTATCTGAGATCCACGCTATCTCAGCTCCGATTAGATTCCCTACAGTGTGGAAACAGGTCCTTTGGCCCAACGTCCACACCAATCCTCCGAAGAGTAACCCACCCAGACCCATTTCCCTCTGACTATCTCACCTAACACTATGGGCAATTTAGCATGGCCAATTCACCTGACCTGCCCATCTTTGGACTGTGGGAGGAAACCGGAGCACCCGGAGGAAACCCACGCAGATACGGGGAGAATGTGCAAACTCTACACAGACAGTCACCCGAGGCTGGAATCGAACCTGGGACCTTGGTGCTGTGAGGCAGCAGTGCTAACCACTGAGCCAACGTGCCACCCATGACATCTCAGCTCTAGGATATCTCTGCAGGAGTTCCTAAGACCTCGGGTCAAACCCTTTCAACTGCTTCATCAATGACCTTGCTTCTATCATAACATCAGAAATGGTGATGTTCATCAATGATCACACACATTCCTGAAGAAGGGCCTGTGCCCGAAACGTCGAATCTCCTGTTCCCTGGATGCTGCCTGACCTGCTGTGCTGTTCCAGCAATAAAGTTTCAACTCACACACTGTTCAGCACACCTTGCAATTATTCAGCACATAGTACAATGAAGGGTATGTAGTTTAGTCTGATCTTAGAGTAGGATAGAACACCGGCACAAAATTGAGGGCCTGTACTGTGCTGTATTGTTCTATGTTCCATGTTCTAGATACTGAAGCAGCCTGTGCCTATATGTAGGAAGAGCTGGGCAACATCAAGGCTTGGACTGATAAATGTCAAGGATATTCATATCACCCAAGTGCAGGCAACAGTCATCTCAATCAAAAGTGAAGGCAACCCATCTCCTGGACATTCCATTGAATCAGCCTTGAATCTTCCACTATCACCACCCTAAAGGTTAGGTCAGAGTGCTGCTGGAAAAGCACAGCAGGTCAGGCAGCATCCGAGGAGCAGGAAAGTGGACGTTTTAGGCAAAAGCCCTTCATCAGGTTAGCCTTCACCAGAAAATATCCAGGGCCAACCATATTAGTATTGTGCCGCAGGATTACTTGTATGGCTAGGACTTCTGTGACAAAGGATGGAATATATTTTCTAAAGCAGTCCACTCAATTGGCTCCCCATCCAATACCTTTAACACTCGCCTTCTTTCCCATTGTCAGTCAGTAACAGCAGTGTGTAACATCTATCAGATGTACTACAGCACCTCACCCAGCTAAGGCTCCATTAATAACACCTTCCAAACACAGGATCACTACCACCAAGAAGGACAAGAGCAGTAATAGATAGGGACAACACCATCACCTGCAAGATCCTCTAAGTCACACACTATTCTGGCATGGAACTATACCTCCATTGCTTCATTTTAGCTGTGTCAAAATCCTGGAAGTCCCTCTCCCCAGCAGACTGTGATTATACCCACACCCATTAGCTACAGCTTTAAGATGACAGCTCACTACTATCTTCTCAAAGGCAATTAGGAGTGGACAATAAATATTTGCCTTGTCAGCGATGCCTCAACATATTAAGTAAAAATACGACATCTTGGGCTTTATTAATAGGAGGAGAAAGTGAGGACTGCAGATGCTGGAGATCAGAGCTGAAAATGTGTTGCTGGAAAAGCGCAGCAGGTCAGGCAGCATCCAAGGAGCAGGAGAATCGACGTTTCAGGCATAAGCCCTTCTTCAGGAACCTACAGTACAAAAGCAAGGACGTTAAACCTGCATTAAACACTGGAACAGCCTCACCCTGGTGTGTTCCAACCAGCTGTGGGACTTTCTTTCAGGAAGGATGTGAAGCTTTCAATGAAGGTGCAGATAAGATTAGGCAGACTGGTCCTTGGGGACCAGAGGACATTTCATTTCAAGGATAAATTGAAGAAACTGTTTCCCCTGGATAGTTGAGTGTTATTAGACATAGATGTTTGTGTTTGGACAGTATAGACATGGAGAAACTGCTTCCGTTGATGGAGGGGAATTTACAAAAGCCAAAATGATGATTGGAGCAAAATGCTTTCACACAATGAGTGGTTAGCATCAGGTATGCACTGCCAGAGAGTGTGGTGAGGCCTTCAAACTGAAAGGACTTTGGAAGAAGAAGTAGGAGATTGATAGGAGGCAAATCGGTCTTTCAGAGGGCTAGCAAAGACATGATAGGATGAATGGTCCTCAGTGCATTGTAACTGTTATGTAATTTTAGGATAATAGAGGGCACCAAGTTCCTGGTGGCCTGACCACAGGAATAGACCAATTTCATAAACAGCAGTGAAAGACTAGACTTCCTGAGCAGTCCCTCAGACTAGAAAAAAATTACATTACAATTTTAAAAACACTCATCTGCCTTTTACTGTCTTGCTAAGTTTTCTGGTCTTTGGGAAGAAAGTGATTGAATGGGTAGGAAGGGAAATAAACTAAAGTGCCTTTTTAAAAGCAATTTCTTGGTTTCAATTAAATACACAGATATATTTATTTTCAGTAAGGCGTTCAACAAGGTTCCCCATGGGAAACTGATTAGCAAGGTTAGATCTCAAAGGTAGAAGACAGAGGGTGGTGGTGGAGGGTTGTTTTTCAGACTGGAGGCCTGTGACCAATGGAGTGTCACAAGGATCGGTGTTGGGCCCTCTACTTTTTGTCATTTACATAAATGATTTGGATGCGAACATAAGAGATACAGTTAGTAAGTTTGCAGATGACACCAAAATTGGAGGTGTAGTGGACAGCGAAGGGGGATACCTCAGAGTACAACAGGATCTGGACCAGATGGGCCAATGGGCTGAGAAGTGGCAGATGGAGTTTAATTCAGATAAATGCGAGGTGCTGCATTTTGGGAAAGCAAATCTTAGCAGGACTTATACACTTAATGGTAAG
>NC_057710.1:16327313-16332759 GCF_004010195.1 Chiloscyllium plagiosum
AGGATGTGGTGGAGGCTGGTACAATTGCAACATTTAAGAGGCATTTGGATGGGTACATGAATAGGAAGGGTTTGGAGGGATATGGGCCGGGTGCTGGCAGGTGGGACTAGATTGGGTTGGGATGTCTGGTCGGCATGGTCCGGTTGGACCGAAGGGTCTGTTTCCATTCTGTACATCTCTATGACTCTATGACTCTAAGGGTGATTTTTCATTTCTGCAATTAAGAAAATACAATAAGCTGCTCATCTAAAGTTGTGCCAGAATCATCATTGACTGGGAGTCGGTGAATGTTCCAGTATTGTTGCAGTCCTCACCTACTTACTTCCCCACCCTCACCATAACACAGTGACAACAGATTGATTTTGCAATGAATAATCCCAGTCACTGTGGATAGTCTGGCATTGTTGCTTCCTCCCTCTAGGTTTCTTTCTCTCTCACTTCACTCATTCAAACCCATCCAACAAAAAGTTTGTCCAATGTTCCCGAGAATGTTTTAAACAGCCTATTTACAAAACAGCTCAGGGTTAGAATATGTAGGAATAAGGAAAGCACCTTCTGGGAGATGGAGTTTGCAGATTTACAGAGGACAGTGCAAATTTGCCATTGCATTGTCACTTGTTAGTGACTGGGCTTATTTAGCAATCATCGGGGACCTGACCTACATCTTTGACAGAGATTGTGCTGCCACAGTCAATTTTTAAAAAGCTGGAGGTGGCTTTATTGGAACAAGATGCCAATGTTTGAAGGTGAACAGTAGAGGAGCATCATTCTGGATTAGTGATGCTGGAAAAGCACAGCAGTTCAGGCAGCATCCGAGGAGCAATAAAATCAACATTTCGGGCAAAAGCCCTTCGGCTTTTGCTGTGCTTTTCCAGCACCACTAATCCAGAATCTGGTTTCCAGCATCTGCAGTCATTGTTTTTACCTAGTAGAGGAGCATCAACAAAACATTTGAACTTTAAATGGTGGTGGGTACTGGGAGTGATTTGCGGGAAACTGTGGCAGGCTGTTGCTTGTGGGGAATATGTGAATGTGAGGTGAACACATTCCAGGTACAAAAGGGATGTGGCTGCTGGAAACAGGGGCTTAAAGCCAGATATTACAGCCAATTCATTAATGTGAATCACGCTTGAAACAGAAAAGAAAGGTTCAGGTGGAATCAGAAAGAACAAAAGGGTGTGTATTTGGCACATAGCACCCACAGCAGTGGAAGCTCCAGAGTGATCTTATCGAACTGGTGCCCTTTAACATCTTCCGCCGTGTTCTCCCAGTGCTCAATTAACAGACTGGAGGACAGACGGGTATCCTAACCATATCCAAATGAGTATCTTGGCAGACAGATACATATGAAGGGAAAACCTGGTTTAGACCATAAGACATAGATCATTCAGCCCTTAAAATCTATTCCACCACTCAATGAGATCATGGCTGATATGACAGATTTCAGCTCCAGTTTCCAGCCTTTACACCATCCCCCCGTACCCCCCCCCCCAACCCCACCCCAACCATAACCCTTGATTCTCTTACTGATTAAAAACCAGCCTTGAATATAATGTTTTATGTATAATATTATCTGTACTAATTGTGACATCACTTGTCCCATCCTGCCAACCAGACATTATTAGCAATGGTAGGGAATCTGACCTATTCCTATTTGTACACTCTCTGTTTTCTGTCAGCCCGCCAATCTTCTAACCACACTAACCCTCTATACCGTGACCTATTACTTTTCACAATAACCTTTAATGTGGCATCTTGTCAAATGCCTTCTGGAAATCAAAGTACAATGTAACTACCAACTCCCTCTATCCATAATAAATATTAATGCTTCAAAGAACTCTGGTAACTTGGTTAAACATGATTTTCCTTTTCATGAAACCATGCTGATTCTTCAAAATTACCTTGAGCTTTTCCAAATGCACAATAACCTCTTTAAAGATTGATTTTGACACTTTTCCCATGAACGACATCAAGCTAACCAGCCTATAGTTTTCTGTTTGCTTTCCATCCAGAATAGAAGGGTTATTTTTTGCTACCTTCCAACCTGATGGAGCTTTTCATGAATCTAGGGATTTTTGGAAAATATCCATCTTCTCAAAGTATGTACTATTTCTTAGCCACCTCCTTTAAATTCTGGATGAAGGCCAAAACTTGTCAGCTGGCAGCTGCATCATTCTGCTCATTTCTGCTTCTCTGAGATTATAATTTCACCAAATTCCTCCATCCCTTCCATCTCCTACTTTACAGCTATTATTGAAATTTTTTTTTGTATCCTTTATAGTGAAAATGGAAGTAAAATTTGTTGTTTATTTGATCTGCCATTTCCTTGTTCTCTACTATTCTACATTTTCAATCTCTTGGTGACAAATACATTTACTTAGTCTTTTCCCATTTAAGTATTGATGCAACTCTTGCTATCTGTTTTTACATTTCTAGCTTCCCCTCTACTTTAATTATTTTCCTCCTGATGAACCTTTTATTAATTTTTTGTTGCTGTTTATATTCTAACAAACCATCTGATCTGTTAGTCATGTTTGCGTAGTTATCAGATTTTTTTCTTAAGTTTGATGCTTTCCATAACTTTTTGAGTTAACAACAGATGATGGTCCTCCCTTAAGAAATTTTCATTATAGTTGGAACATACTTATTCTAAATAACATATCTGCCATTACATTGATATTGATCTATCCACCAGTCTGATATGCCAGTTCACACCAGCTAGCTCATCTTTCATACTCACCTAGTTACAGCTGATTAAGTTAAAAATCTAGCCTTAGAGCCAATCTTCTACCTTTCCATCTGGATATAAAATCTAATCATATTGTCACCATTGCTACCTAGGGGTGACTTTAATCTCACGTCAAAAAACAAACAACAATACAGCACTGGAACCAGCCCTTTGGCCCTCCAAGCCTGCGTCGTAACACATTTTGCCCTCCGTACTAAAACTGTCTTCACTTACTGGATCCGTATCCCTCTATTCCCTTCCTATTCATTTATTTGTTCAGGTGTTTGTTGAATGCTGCTGTTGTGTCTGCTTTCACTATCTCTTCTGGTAGCACATTCCAGGCACTCACCACCCTTTGTGTGCCTCACATATCAGGTCATTCATCCAATTCATATAATTGGTGTGCAGTATCAAGTCGAATATAACCTGCTGTCTGGTCATTTTAGTATGTGCTATTCTAAGAGAATCATAAACATTGTGTGAATTCCTAATTCAGGCACCTACATTGTAGCTACTGTTCGAGGCCCTGTAGATCACTCCCACTAGTGACTTTTTCTCCTTACTCTTCCTCAACTCCACCCAAATTAATTCTACATCCTAATCTTCTGAACCAAGATCATTTCTAACAATTGCACCAAAACCATCCTTGATTACCACTGCTACCATTCCACCTTTGATTAAAATCCTTGTTTTTCTTCAAAGTCAGGTACCTCTTATTATTCAGAATCCAATCCTTGTCATTCTGCAGGCATATCTCCCTCATCGCTAGCAGATCACATTCAATGACTTCCATGTGCTTGATCAATTTGTTTCATGTTTTTGTGAATGCTGCATGTATGATCCATCAGACATCACAGTGGTGGGCCAGGCTTGATGCTCCAACTTCTATTTTACTTCCTAGCAATTAAATATGTTTCCTCGATTTGAGAAAAGGAGAATGAGAAATTTAGCCAATATCTGAGTGTCTCGCAATCTTTGCAGACCTGTTGGATTTTCCATCTGCAAGGATTTCAGGTTTGCAGGATTTGGTTACCTCATTGCAATGGAAAGCTTCAAAGTACATCTTTTAGCTTACGCCTTGCCTGTCATAACAAAAAGGATTCCAAATATTATCACAGGTCTGAAGTCTTCAATTGTGTTCAGTATGTAATTTCAGTGTTGCTCAAAAGGGTTTAAGCATGTTTAAATAAACACAACTGGAGCCTATATAATAGAAAGGATGATCTATAAAGGCCCACCTATGGGGAGTGCAGCACTTTTCCCAAAGGCATAACTATAAACATATATAATTAACAGCTTGAACTAAATTGGTTTATCGAAAAGTTAATCACTGAGCAAATTAACATTTATTCACAGTTAACCATACCTGGCTGAGCAAGGAACTCCTGTTCAAAGCTTCGGAAGAAAAAGAAAAAACAAAACTGCATGCTTATGTTTTTGAAACCCACCTGCTTTTATTCCTTGAAATATAATAGTTTAAGACCCACACAATTATTCATTTTTGGAGATATAGGTATCATTTGCAATTGGATAATGCTTTCAGCATGAAGGGATAGAGCAGCAATTAGCTTGCGACAGAGGCAAATATCTCAGCACAAAAGAGGAAAACTCGTTGAGGAAGGTGAAATGGCAAATGGTGGGGGAGGGAGGAGGTTGGAATGCTGATGCAGAGCAGTAAATGGACATCCTGATGAAGGGCTTTTGCCCGAAACGTCGATTTTCTTGCTCCTTGGATGCTGCCTGACCTGCTGTGCTTTTCCAGCACCACTCTAATCTAGAATCTGGTTTCCAGAATCTGCAGTCCTTTTACCTATGCTTGTGAAGCCCAGAGCAAATTCGGGGACTTGCCTTATCTTCTAAGGTTCACTCACAGTGTCTCTACTTCATTGAATTCAGTCATGAACGACTCTGTAAAGTGAGGACCTTTTGAAGTCCTATTCAATATTCCTTTAGGTTCATTTTTGCTGTTTGTTTGAAATGATTGGGGCAGATCACGAGATATTATCTCTAACAACTTATGACCTGACATTATGACATTGTGGTGAAATGCTGCAAATGTGCAAGTTGCTTTACCCCTTTTCATTGACTAATCTGCAGCTGCTTATATTAGAGTAGATTAGATTCCCTAGAGTGTGGAAACAAGCCCTATGGCCCAACCAGTCCACACCGACCCTCTGAAGAATAACCCACCCAGATGCATTTCCCTCTCACTAATGCACCTAACAATTGAGCATGGCCAATTCACCTGACCTGCACATCTTTGGATTATGGGAGGAAACCGGAGCACTCAGAGGAAACCCATGCAGACACAGGGAAAATGTGCAAACTCCATGCAGACATTCGCCCGAGGCTGGATCAGCATTGAGAAATGCAAAATGTCTTCTTAGGATACTTGGAGTTGGGGACCATTGTTTGTTTAGGGATGACACTAATATGAGTGTCTGGATTAGTGGTGCTGGAAGAGCACAGCAGTTCAGGCAGCATCCGAGGAGCAGTAAAATTGACGTTTCGGGCAAAAGCCCTTCATCTGGAATAAAGGCAGAGAGCCTAATGCGTGGAGAGATAAGCTAAAGGAGGGTAGGGGTGGGGAGAAAATGGCATAGAGTACAGTGGGTGAGTGGGGGAGGGGATGAAGGTGATAGGTCAGGGAGGAGGGTGGAGTGGATAGATGGAAAAGAAGATAGGCAGGTAGGACAAGTCATGGGGACAGTGCTGAGC
>NC_057710.1:16333981-16353115 GCF_004010195.1 Chiloscyllium plagiosum
GGTGCTCCGGTTTCCTCCCACAGTCCAAAGATGTGCAGGGTCAGGTGAATTGGCCATACTAAATTGCCCGTAGTCATACTAAATTGCCCGTAGTGTTAGGTAAGGGGTAAATGTAGGGGTATGGGTGGGTTTCGCTTCGGCGGGTCGGTGTGGACTTGTTGGGCCGAAGGGCCTGTTTCCACACTGTAATCTAATCTAAAAAAAACAGCACAAAACACTGTTTAAATGATCATATATTGGGATGGCAGAAGCTGGAGATCAGAGTCAAAAAATGTGGCACTGGAGACAAGGTGGGGGGAGGGGAAATGAGGAAACTGGAGAAATCTGAGTTCATCCCTTGTGGTTGGAGGGTTCTTTTTTCTCAATGAAGGTAAGCATGCAGATACAGCAGGTAGTGAAGAAGGCTAATAGCATGCTGGCCTTCATAACAAGAGGGATTGAGTATTAGAAGCAAAGAGGTTCTTCTGCAGCTGTACAGGGCCCTGGTGAGACCACACCTGGAGTACTGTGGGCAGTTCTGGTCTCCAAATTTGAGGAAAGACTTTCTGGCTATTGATGGAGTGCAGCGTAGGTTCACAAGGTCAATTCCTGGAATGGCGGGATTACCTTACACTGAATGACTGGAGCGACTGGGCTTGTATACTCTTGAGTTTAGAAGACTGAGAGGGGATATGATTGAGACATATAAGATTAATAAAGGATTGGAGACTCTGGAGGCCGGAATCATGTTTCCGCTGATGGGTGAGTGCCGAACCAGAGGACACAGTTTAAAAATATGGGGTAGACCATTTAGGACAGAGATGAGGAGAAACTTCTTCACCCAGAGAGTGGTTGCTGTGTGGAATGTTCTGCCCCAAAGGGCAGTAAAGGCTCAGTTTCTGGATTCATTTAAGTAAGAGTTGGTTAGAGCTCTCAAGGATTGTGGAATCAAGGGTTATGGAGATAAGGCAGGAACAGGATACTGATTAAGGATGATCAGCCATGATCATATTGAATGGTGGTGCAGGCTCGAAGGGCAGAATGGCCTACTCCTGCACATTTTGTCTATTGTCTATTGTCTAATTTGACTATCAGACCAACAGATCCATGTCAGACGCCCTATCACTTGCCCATCACTCCTCTCTAGAACATCCTGACACCAAGAACAGCTATGTAAGAATCCTACTCATTGACTACAGTTCAGCCTTCAACACTATTATCCCCTCGAGACTGATTATTACATTTAGTGATCTCGGACTAAGCCACACTCTCTGCAACTGGATCTTCAGCTTCCTGACCCACAGGCCACAATCCTCGCTAACACTCAACACTGGAGCCCCCCAGGGGTGTATACTCAGCCCCCTACTGTACTCACCGTTTACCCATGACTGCGTCACCAAATACCAGTCTAATGCCATTTACAAGTTCGCTGATGGCACCACCACAGTCGGTCGAATCTCAGCTGAAACAGACGGCAGACGGGAGGTGGAAGACCTGGGAAAATGGTGCACTGAGAACAACCGAGCTCTCAATGCCAGCAAAACCAAGGAACTCAGTATTAACTTTCGGCAGGATGTTACTCATGCCCCCCTACACATTAACAGCACAGAGGTGGAACAAGTGGAGGGTGTCAAGCTCCTGGGAGTGGTCATCCACAAAGGCTTTCTTGGACTCTTCATGTGGACACACTGGTTACAAAGGCCCAACAACGTTTCTTCTTCCTCAGGCAGCTGAGGAAATTTGACATGACGGTGAATACCCTTGCCAACTTTTATAGATGCGCCATCGAGAGCATTCTGTCTGGATGTATCACTACCTGGTGTGGCATCTGTCCCATTCAAGATTGGAGACGGGTACACAGAGTGGTGAACTTGGCCAGGACAATCACAAAGGCCAACCTCCCATCTATAGAATCCATCTTCCAGGCCAGCTGTCAAGGAAAGGCCGTCAGCATTCTCAAAGATCCATCCCACCCTGGCAATGTTTTTCTACAACCTCTACCATCGGAGAGAAGGTACTGAAGCCTGAACACACGCACCAGCCGGTTTCAAAACAGTTTCTACCCTACTGTTGTTAGAATACTGAATGGACTCACAAATTCTTTACATTTGCCTATACCTGTGTTTTCATTTTTGCCGCTATTTACCTATTATTTATTTATCTATGCTACTTAGCTCTGTGATCTGCCTATACCTTGGTACACGTGACAGTAAATTTAATTCAACTCAACTCATGGAATACAGGGAGAACTAGCCATTTGGATACAGAACTGGCTCAAAGTTAGAAGACATAGGGTGGTGGTGGAGGGTTGTTTTTCAGACTGGAGGCCTGTGACCAGTGGAGTGCCACAAGGATTGGTGCTGGGTCCTCTACTTTTCGTCATTTATGTAAACGATTTGGATGTGAGCATAATAGGTACAGTTAGTAAGTAACTGCTGTGCTCTTCCAGCACCACTAATCCAGAATCTGGTTTCCAGCATCTGCAGTCATTGTTTTTACCTACTAATATGAGTGGTAGAGCAAAGTGTGCTAGGACTGTAAAACTTTGCAGAGGTACATAGATAGTTTAAGTGAGTGGGCAAAGGTCTGGCAGATGGAGTACAACGTTAATAAATGTGAAGTCATCCACCAAGGAGGATTCTTACTTGAATGGTAAAAAATTGCGGAGAAAGTGAGGTCTGCAGATGCTGGAGATCAGAGCTGAAAATGTGTTGCTGGAAAAGCGCAGCAGGTCAGGCAGCATCCAGGGAACAGGCTATTGTGCAGAGGGACCTGGATCACAGAAGGTTGGCCTGCAGATGCAACAGATAATTAGGAAGACAAATGGAATTTTTTCCTTCATTGCTAAAGGGATTGAGTTCAAAAGCAGAGAGGTTATATTGCAGTTGTACAGGGTGCTGGTGAGGCCACACCTGGAGTACTGTGTGCAGGTTTGGTCTCCTTACTTGAGAAAGGATGTACTGCACTGGAGGGCATGCACAGGAGATTCACTCAGTTGATTCTGGAGTTGAGGGGGTTGGCGTATGAGGAGAGATTGAGTAGATTGGGATTGTATTCATTGAAATTTAGAAGAATGAGGGGTGGGGATCTTATAGAAACATATAAAATTATGAATGGAATAGATAAGATAGAAGTAGAGAGCATGTTTCCATTGGTAGGTGAAACTAAGATAAGAGTCTTGGGGCCCTCATACTTAGGGGGTGCAGATTTAGGACTGAATTGAGAAGGAGCGTCTTCACCCAGAGGGTTATGAATTTATGGAATTCCTTGCCCAGTGAAGGAGTTAAAGCTTCGTCACTGAATGTTTTTAAAGCTAAGACAGATCATTTTTTGAACAGTAAAGAAATTAAGGGATACCGTGAGAATGTGGGTAAGTGGAGCTGAGGCCACTAAGAGGTCAGCCATGATCTTATTGAATGGTGGAGCAGGCTTGAGGGGCCAGACAGCCTACTCCTGCTCCTAGTTTTTATGTTCATTGTGGGAACATAAACAGAATTGCTGGAAAAGTTAATTAGTCTGGCAGCATCTGTGAAGAGAGATCAGAGTTAGCATTTCAAGTCGAGTGACCCTTCCTCAGAATTGATGGTAACTAGGAAAATGCTGGTTTATATGCAGAAGATAGTCTAGGTGGAGGGGTAAGGAGTAAACAATAGGTGAGTATAGAGCCAAAAGAGAGGAAAACAGTTAGACAGACAAAGGAGTAGATAAAACTCATCCTAAGAGAATGAATAGCTGTTAATTGGTACTGCCAGTGGCTAACAATGGGTTGTGTGTCATCGCAGACTATGTGATAACGAGGCTTGGTGTGTGGGGGTGGGGTAAGGGAATGGGAGAGCCCAAACCCTAAAGTTATTGAACTCTCAGTTGAGGAAGAAGGTGGACATTTCAGAGGCTCCCATGTCGAAATTAACATCATCAGAACAAATGCAATGAAGACAGAGGAACTGGAAAAATGGAATAGAGCTTTTACAGAGCCATTGTGGGAAATGACTTCTAAATCTTTATGTCTGAGTGTTGAGGTTATAATTCAATGGCATAATGCATATAGGATGTGACATTGTGTTGGAAAAGTATAATTACATTGGCAACAATTTTTTTTGATCACCTTTGTATCCCCAGAAACGTAACAAACTTTTAAGTTCATTTGAATTGATTAAGGAACAATTTGCTTTTGATTGGCATTAAGTGTTCAGAAAAGCACATTGAACTATTCATTGGTTTGTAATTTCGCTCAGTGATCAGTGCTGGATCACACAAAGACCTAGATGTGTGAAAGGGTAAATGGGTTCATGCATTTCACAAGGAGAACAATGCACACTTGTTTTTTTAAAAAGTAATGATTTCTGCAGTACATAATTGGTTCCCTCTCTGGGCAACTAAGGGTAACTGTCATATCTGTTTAAGGGGCTTGGAAAAGAGCATATCTATTAGTTACTCTCCTACTGGCATCTTCATTCTCACATCCAGACTGATAGCGGTTGTCGTCGGAATTCAGCTGTTTATTTCATGAGTCATCACAACGTCTGCTCAGGCAAAGACTGGCTTGCATTTTGTAATATAAGAAAAAGGGAAATGTGAGTATAAGAGGAAGTCATTCAATCCATGTGATACAATTGGTCACTCAGTTCCTGATCCAGAAATCAATCCAACATGAATCATTACACTGTCATGGACAGGGCTTATTGAACATTTCTTTATAACTCTCGTTGGGACACCACAATTTGTTTGCAATTGTCACCCCCAAAAGATAATGTGTTTTCCATTATCATCAATACGGAGTTCAACAGAATTTTGAATATTTGAAGAAATGAGGAATATGGGAGTAGACAGGAAAGTGAAGTTACAATAGAAGATCTTGCAAAATGTCCATATTACAGAGGAGGAAGTGCTGGATGTCTTGAACGCATAAAAGTGGATAAATCCTCAGGACCTGATCAGATGTACCCTAGAACTCTGTGGGAAGCTAGGGAAGTGATTGCTGGGCACCTGGCTTTTATTGGTAAAGGAATTGAGTTCCGGAGCCCTGAGGTCATGTTGCAGTTGTATAAGACTCTGGTGCGGCCGCATCTGGAGTATTGTGTGCAGTTTTGGTCACCATACTATAGGAAGGATGTGAAGGCACTGGAACGGTGCAGAGGAGGTTTACCAGGATGCTGCCTGGTATGGTAGGAAGATCGTATGAGGAAAGGCTGAGGCACTTGGGGCTGTTTTCATTGGAGAAAAGAAGGTTTAGGAGTGACTTGATAGAGGTGTACAAGATGATTAGGAGTTTAGATAGGGTTGACCATGAGAACCTTTTTCCACGTATGGAGTCAGCTATTACGAGGGGGCATAGCTTTAAATTAAGGGGTGGTAGGTATAGGACAGATGTTAGGGGTAGATTCTTTACTCAGCGAGTCTTGAGTTCATGGAATGCCCTGCCAGTAGCAGTGGTGGACTCTCCCTCTTTATGGGCATTTAAACGGGCATTGGATAGGCATATGGAGAATAGTGGGCTAGTGTAGGTTAGGTGGGCTTGGATCGGCGCAACATCGAGGGCCAAAGGGCCTGTACTGCGCTGTATTTTTCTATGTTTCTATGTTTCTTGCTGAGATCATCGATATCATTGATAGTCACAGGTGAGGTGCCAGAAGACTGCAAGTTGGCTAAGGGGGTGCCACTATTTAAGAAAAGTGGAAAGGACAAGCCAGGGAACTATAGACCAGTGAACCTGACGTCGGTGGTGGGCAAGTTGTTGGAGGGAATCCTGAGGGACAGGATGCATATGTATTTGGAAAGACAAGGACGTGGGCGGCACGGTGGCACAGTGGTTAGCACTGCAGCCTCACAGCGCCAGAGACCCTGGTTCAATTCCCGCCTCAGGCGACTCTCTGTGTGGAGTTTGCACATTCCCACCGTGTCTGCGTGGGTTTCCTCCGGGTGCTCCGGTTTCCTCCCACAATCCAAAAAAATGTGCAGGTTATGTGAATTGGCCATGCTAAAATTGCCCGTAGTGTTAGGTGAAGGGGTAAATGTAGGGGAATGGGTCTGGGTGGGTTGCGCTTCGGCGGGTCGGTGTGGACTTGTTGGGCCGAAGGGCCTGTTTCCACACTGTAATCTAATCTAATCTAATCTGATTAGGTATAGTCAACATGGATTTGTGCATGAGAAATCATGTCTCATGATTGAATTTTTTGAAGAAGTAACAACAGGATTGATGGGGGCAGAGCGGTAGGTGTGATCTATATGGACTTCAGTAAGGCATTCGAGAACGTTCCCCATGGGAGACTAGTTAGCAAGGTTGGATGTTCTTCTATCTACCACAGGAATTTACCACTGCTATACTAACTGCTGTGTCATTCAAAGCACCACAAGCAAAGGTTGAGGAAGCTCTTAATGTGCTGTACTCCACCACTAACACCCTGGAGACAGAACATCCCAAGGCCCTGTTTATTGTCACTGGCGACATCAGTCAAGCCAATCTCAGGAAGGTGTTGCCCAAGTACCACCAGAACACTATCTGCCCCACCAGGGGCCCGAACATTTTAGACCACTGCTACACCACTATGAAAGATGCCGACCACTCCATCCCCCATCCTCATATCGGAAACTCCGACCATAATGCCGTGTTTCTTCTCCCGGCTTACAGGCAAAAGCTCAAGCAGGAGACCCCCCTCACGAATACAGGTCCAGTGCTGGTCGGAGGAGGCAGAGGATCAATTCTGGTGCTGTCTGGAATCGGCTGATTGGGGCCATGTTCATACAGTCCGCAGATACCTTGGACGGGTACGCCACCACCATCACAGACTTTATCAGCAAGTGTGTGGAGGACCGCATACCGAGGACGTCAATCCGGGTGTTCCCTAACAGTAAACCCTGGATGAATCAGGACATACAGTACCACCTAAGTACCAGGTGTGAGCCTTCAGATCAGGAGACTCACTCAAATATAAGGAATCCCAAGTATGACCTTGACAGAGCCATTAAGACAGCCAAGGACCAATACTGATCTAAACTAGAGACCCAGACAGACACCTGGTGACAATGGCAAGGACTGAATGACATCACAGAATCTAAAAAAAGACAGTGCAAGATAGCAGATGATGACATATCCCTCCCAGATCGTCTCAACTCCTTCTATGCTCACTTTGAGCAGAATTTCGGCGGAGAGGTAACACCTATTCCGACAAGTTGGGCCCTCTACTTTTTGTCATTTACATAAATGATTTGGATGCGAGCATAAGAGGTACAGTTAGTAAGTTTGCAAATGACACCAAAATTGGAGGTGTAGTGGACAGCGAAGAGGGTTACCTCAGATTACAACAGGATCTGGACCAGGTGGGCCAATGGGCTGAGAAGTGGCAGATGGAGTTTAATTCAGATAAATGCGAGGTGCTGCATTTTGGGAAAGCAAATCTTAGCAAGACTTATACACTTAATGGTAAGGTCCTAGGGAGTGTTGCTGAACAAAGAGACCTTGGAGTGCAGGTTCATAGCTCCTTGAAAGTGGAGTCGCAGGTAGATAGGATAGTGAAGAAGGCGTTTGCTGCAGAACAGCATAGGTTTAGAGTGAGGGGAGAAAAGTATAAAAGAGACCTAAGGGGCAACTTTTACATGCAGAGGGTGCTGCATGTGTGGGATGAGCTGCCAGAGGAAGTGGTGGAAGCTGGTACAACTGCAACATTTAAAAGGCATCTGGATTGGCATTTGAATAGGAAGGGTTTGGAGGGATATGGGCCAGGTGCTGGCAGGTGGGACTAGATTGGGTTGGGATATCTGGTCGGCGTGGATAGGTTGGACCGAAGGGTCTGTTTCCATGTTGTACATCTCTATGACTCTATCTCACTAAATTGGTTCAAGAAGGCAGTTGGTTAAGGGACCATCTGAAGGTCCTATGTTTTAATGAATATTGCATTTAGTGTATTGAAATTTGGAACTCTGTTTCTTAATAACAGTTGATGCATGCTCACCTGTTAATTTAAAACCTGAGATTGAAAGATTGTTGGTGGCCAAGTTGTACTAAGGAGTACAGAGGAACCTCGATTATCCAAAGGACATGAGTGGGGAGCATTTTGTTTGACTAATTGAATTCCGGCTAATCAAATGCCGGATAACATAGTTTAAGCAAGCATCGGGACCTTGCAATCTTGCCGGATTATCTGCTACTCGGGTAATTGAGGTTCCTCTGTATAATGCAATGGTGTGTATTTGCGGTATAGACCACAGGGCAGCCAAGATCTCACTGAATTTCTCCTTTGACAGCACCTTCTACCATCTAGAAGGTCAAGAACAGCTGGTGGATGGGGATACCAACACTTGCAAGTTCCCTTCCAAGGTACACGCCATCCTGATATTTTTTAATTCATGTGTGGGATGTGAAGCTGAGTCAGCATTTATTGCCTGTCACTAGTTGCCCTTGAGGACGTGATAGTGAGCTGCCCATTTGAACTGCTACAGTCCATGTGCTGTACATTGGCCCACGATTCCCTTCGGGAGAGAATTTCACGATTTTGACCTAGCGACAGTAAAGGAATGATGATATATTTCCAAGTCAGGATGTTGAGTGACTTGGAAGGGAACTTGCAGGTGATGATGTTCCTATGTGTCTGCTACCTTTTTCCTTTGAGATGGAAGTGGTCATAGGCTTGGAAAGTACTGCCCAAGGATCTCTGGTGCTGTTACTGAGTGTCGGTGGTAGAGGGAGTGTATGTTTGTGGCTGTTGTGCCAATCAAGTTGGCTGCTTTGTCCTGGATAGTGTCAAGCCTCTTGAGCGCTAAATCAGGCAAGTGGTAGTATCACATGACACTCTTGACTTGTGCCTTGTAGATGGGGAGTCAGGAGGTGGTTGCTCGCCACTGTATCATAGCCTCTGGCCTGCTCTTGTATCCACAATGTTTATGTGGCGAGTCCTGGTGGGCAATTTTCCACATTGTCGGTTGGATGCTAGTGTTGTAACTTAGAACACTACCGCTCTTCCTTCTTTGTTGGGTTTCTAATGGCAGTATATATATACTGACATCACATGGAATGCAGTGCTTCCAGAAGCTCACCACTAGCTTATTAAGGTCAATTAGGGATGGACAAAAAAAAATGTTGGATAACGTGCCCACAAAAGAATGAAAATAAATAAAAACAAAAATAGGCCAGATGGACAGAATGGCCAATCCATAAGAACACAAGAATTTGGAGCAGGAGTAGGCCATCTGGCCCTTCGAGCCTGCTCCATCATTTAATAAGACCATGGCTTATTGGACTCAGCTCCACTTACCCACCCGCACACCATAACCCTTACTGTTCAAAGATTGATCTATCTTGGATTGCCTTAAAAAATATTCAACAAGGTAGGCTCGACTGCTTCACTGGGCAGGGAATTCCACAGATTCCCAATCCTTTGGAAGAAATTCCTCCTCAACTCAGTCCTAAATCTGCTCCCCGTTATTTTGAGGCTGTGCCCCTTGTTCTAGCTTCACCCACCAGTAGAAATAACCTCTCGCTCACATCTTATCTCTTCCTGCACCCAATTCTTTTAGCTGGATATCTATTCTCTGGCAAAGAGCATAGTGAGCCTATTCATTTCCACTGAAAGCAGTCACAGCCAAACCATTGCTTAATTTCAGGAACAGTTTGGATATAGCACTTGGGTTTAAAGGGATCAAAGGATATAGGGAAAAGCAGGAACAGAGTATTGAGTTGGATGATGAGTCATGATCATAATGAATGGCAGAGCAGACTTTGAAATAAGAAATCTCTTATTTTCTATGCTGCTACATTAAATTATTGACAGTCACATACTCTCTTGTATTATTTGTTGCAACCACAAATCATAACCCTGACCCACCTGTGTTCATATCAAAATTTTAATTCCAAAATTTGTTTTTTTTAAATAAGATTGATGCACCCAATATGACTGCTGATATAAATCCAGTGGCTCTCTGGAGAGAAATTCTCGAAAATTTAGAATCAGAAAATCTTTAAACAGAAAAACTAAGAAGGGCAATGTTATGAGAGAAACTGAAAGAAATGCAGATGCTGTAAGTCAGAAGCAAAAGAAGTTGTTGGAAAAGCCCAGTGGGTCTGGCAGTATCTGTAAAGAGAAATCAGAGTTAACGTCTCAGGTCCCAACAGGGTTCTGAGGAAAGGTCACCAGACCTGAAACGTTAACTCTGATTTCTTTTCATTAATGCCGCCCGACCTGCTGAGCTTTTCCAGCAACTTTTGTTTGTGTTTCAGACATTATGAGAGGCTGATTAACGAACAGGGCAGCATGGTGGCTCAGTGGTTAGCACTGCTCCCTCGCAGTGCCAGAGACCTGAGTTCGATCCCCGCATTGGACGACTGTCTGTGTGGAGTTTGCACATTCTCCTTGTGTCTGTGTGGGTTTCCTCCCATGATCCAAAGATGTGCAGGCCAGGTGAATTGGCCATGCTAAATTGCCCATAGTGTTAGGTGCATTTGTCAGAGGGAGATATAGGATAGGGGAATGGGTCTGGGTGGGTTAACCTTTGGAGGGTCGGTGTGAAATTGTTGGACCAAAGGGCCTGTTTTCATACTGTAGGTAATCTAATCTAAAAAACCCTCTGTTGCCAGGAAACCATCTCCAGCTGATGTGTTTGTGCTTCGCCCTTCCAGGAATATGCAAAAGATAAGGTCTAACAGCAAGCTTCATCCTTATATAGCCTAACCTAATTATATAGCCTAACCTAAATACATCAGGGTAATAGAACAGAATGCAGAATATAGTGTTACGACAACAGATAAGATGCAGAGAAAGAACAACTCTAAGATCTGAGAGGTCTATTCATTAGCCTGATACTATCAGGGAAGAAGCTGTTCTTGAATATCTTGGTATATGTTTTCAGACATTTGTACCTTCTGTCCAATTGAAGAGGGTGGAAGAGAGTACAACCGGGGAGGGATGGATCTTTGGCTGCTTCCCTGAGGCAGTGGGAAGTGTAGACAGAGTCAATGGAAGAAAAGCCAGTTTTCCATTTGGACTTGGCTACATTCATAACTTTCTGTAATTTCTTGCGGTCTTGGACAGAGCGGTTGCCATATCAAGCTGTGATGTAGCTGGATAGGATGCTTTCTATGGTGCATGTATAGAAATTGGTAAGAGTCATTGTGGACATGCTGAATTTCTTTAGCCTCCTGAGGAAGTAGAGACATTGGAGTGCTTTCCTGACTGTAGCATTGATGTGGATGGACCAGGCCATGAGGTGATATGAGGTCAAACACATTTCCCCCTTTTTTTTCTTCACTCAGCCCCTACTGACTGAACAGTCAAGATCCTTAGGGACTCAGCCTGCTCTGTGAATACAGGAAGCATTCTTGGTTCATTCTCCATCCAGAGTACCTACTAATACCCCATACCATCCTCAGTGCTTCTCCCAAGCAATTCGATTCTAAGCTGTATGTAACACAGCCATTCCAAGATTCTATTTGTGGTGATTTGTGTTGGCACACTAATCACTTTATTGATTTCTGATTGCCTTTAGGACCTTTCACAATAATTAATATTCAACCAGCAACCAGTCACTGAAGGTAAAAATCCACTTTGTTACCTCTCACCCTCTTCTGTTTTATTCAGCCCCTATCCTTTTGTGTTGTTATGTTATCCTATGCTCTTCTGTTGCCTTTGCTATTGGATAGTGATTTGAGTTTGTGAAATGATACACCCACAACAAAGATATGGGTTATGTTTCTTTGCCAATGTTAATAATACTGCTGCCCACATTAAGAAAAATCTTTCCTTTCTATAGCTCTCTCACAACCTGTGGGCCTGGAATCACCTTAGGCCAGGTCAAGGTAAGGATGACAGATTTCCTCCCCTAAAGGACATTAGTGAACTAGATGGGTTTCCAACAATCATAAACAATTTCATGGTCATTATTAGACTCTTAAATCCAGATTATTGTATTAAAATATCATATCTACCATGGCAGGATTTGAACCCAGGTCCCCGAGAAGTCAGTTGAGTATTCCAGATCCACTCTCTCCAGATTAAAACTCTAGAGTTAAAACCACTAAGCCATTACCTCCTCAAAAAGATTTCTTGCTCTTGTATTCAAGCACTCTTACAATGAAAACCAATATACCATTTGCCTTCCTACTTGCATGCTGCACCTGCAGATTTGCTTTTGATGGCCAATGCATAATGGCAATGAGGTCTACTTGTGCATCAACACTTCCCCATCTATCACTATTTATATATTGCCACCTATTTGCTCACTCACTCAATTTGGTTAAATTACCCTGAATCGCCTTCACGTCTCGTCACCATCCATAGTCTCACTTGTTTGTATATTGTCAGCAAACTTGGAAAGATTATATCCAATTCCATCAACCAAATTATTGATCTTTGATTTGAATACCTGAGCTCAAGACTCATCCCAGAAGTATCCCACATTTTCCACTTGCAATTTTTAAAACATTTGTTCACAGGGGATGTGAGCATCATTGACTAGAGCAGGATTTATTGGCCATCCCGGGCAGTTAAGTGTCCACTACACTTCTGTGGATCTGGAGTTAGATGTAAGCTAGACCAAGTAAGGATGGCAGATTGTTTTTCCTGAAGAGCATTAGTAAACTAGATGGGTTTTTGCAACAATTACATGTCACCATTGGCTAACTTTTTATTGAATTCAAATGTCACCATCTGCCATGGTGGGATTTAAACGTATGTTCCCAGAGCATTTAACCTGGGAGTCCATGAAATTACCACCATGTCACCAACTTCTCAAAGTGACCTATTTATTCCTACTCTCTGTTTCCCGACTGCAATCCAATTCTCAATCCATTCTAGTATATTATCTCCAATCTGACCTGCTTTGATTTTGCAATAACCTCTTATCTGAAACTTAATCCGAACCTTACTTAAAATCCAAATATATCACATCCACTGGTTTCCTTTATATATTCTACTAGTAACATCCTCAAACACTCCTGTAAGTTTCTTTAACATGACTTTCCTGTCATAAATGAATCCTGTAATGGCGTTGGTATTTTTTAAGTGTCCTATTATCACATTATTTTTCATGAGCATCTGAAGGGCAGATAAAGCTTTGGCATGTTGTCATGCATGAGAGGCAGCACCTCCAACAGTGTACCACTGCCTCAGTTTTGGCACTGTCAGACTCGATTATGGACCTCAAGTCTTTGGAATGGGACTTGAACCTACAACCTTTATTACATCAGAGGTACCCTCTGAGCAACAGCAGGAATCCCAGATTTGCCGGAGTTCAGTGTGGAGACGCAGAGTTCAGAACGTAATCTTCCGGAAGGGGTGGAAGCTGGCGACGATAAAAAGTGAAAGATTTTGGAAATTCCTTCTCCGCTCCAACGATTTATTTTCAAAGTAGGAGAAAAATGACACTTTGGCCGAGATTAAAATTCCTTTGAACAATCTTCCATGAAGAACAGGGTTACACGTTCATTGTTAATGTGAACAAACGTACCCCTTGAACTCACTATTGTTTCCAGACATTCCTAGCAGCTAAAAGAAACAGGAATAATTTAAATTCACTGGATTCTTCTATTACATACAAACATTCGGCAGACATATTCAGTGCTACTAATATTGTTTAAGAGTTGCACATTGATCCTTATCTCTGTTTCATTTGTAATTCAGGAACAGCCTGCAGTAGCCACATACTTTCTAGCGGAAAAGACCTCAGGTTTGAGTGTCTTATAATAGGGCAACTGTGTGTTTCTTCGCTTTAAAGAAGACAATAACGTCCTGTCCTGTTTTGTTAACGTGAAACAATCTCAACTGATGGAAGGGCCAACAATAGCAGCTTATAACGCAGCGTAAGTGACAGTGTGATCGGGAAGGATGCCAAAGTCATTCCGAGTGTGTCGGCAACAATTAGTAGGAACCTGGCGACATTCCTTTTAAGGAGCCTCACTAATGAACTAGACTTACTACAAACTGAGAGGCTTCTTCTGTGTCCTAAAGCAGCTTGGGCGAAACAACTGGTCGCTTTTTTTTTGGGACAATCTAGAACGAGGGGGTCATAGTTTTAGAATTAAGGTGGTAGCAGATTTAAATAGGGCTGAGGAGAAATTGTTTTACTGAATGGGTCCTGAGTCTGTGGAATCACTACCCCAAAGTGCAGTGAATGCTGGGACATTGAGTAAATTTAAGGAGGTGATTGGCAGAGTTTTCATTAGTGAAGTTTATGGGGGTTGTGGGCGGGAAAAGTGGAATTGAGGCCAAGGTGAGATCAACCACGATAATTTCAAATGGTGGAGCAGGCTCCAGGGGCTGGATTGTTTACACCTGCTCGTAGTTCTTTGGTTTTTTTCAAAAGGTTTGGTAGATCTTCCTGAGTGTTATTGCTGTCAGGACCTTATAGAGGGGCATGGATAGAGTAAGCAGACAAGGTCTTTTCGCTGGGTTGGTGGAGTCCAGAACTAGGACACAGATTTAGGGTGAGAGGGAATAGATTTAAAGGAGACCTAAGGGGCAACTTCTTCCCACAGAGGGTGGTGCGTGCATGGAATGAGCTGCCAGAGAAAGTGGTGGATTACAACATTTAAAAGGCATCTGGCTGGTTATACGAATAGGAAGGGTTTAAAGGGAAATGGGCCACGTGCTGGCAAATGGTTCTAGGTTAATTTAAGATGTCTGGTCAGCATGGACGAGTTGGACCGAAGGGTCTGTTTCCGTGCATGTACATCTCAATGACTCTATGACAATTGCACTGCCTCTTACTGAGTCAGATATTTAGGGACTCAATATGTCTGACATGCATCTTTTTATGACAGCCAGGTCTCTCTCACTGAACCAGATTAACAGTCCCAACCAGGGAACTCATATTCCAGCTGGCTGAATTGTTAGAATCATTATACCCCTAATCAACCTGTTCAGAGATGTTACTACATACCCCTGGAGCAGGTGGGCTTCAACACAGGGCTCTGAGCCCCAAGGTAGGGATATTACTACTGCACTACAAGAGTTCTTGTAAAGGAGTCGTAGTGTGAATGAGTTGGTGTTGCTACCTTAAATGGCATAAAATGCACACCAATGATGGGTTACACAGGAAATATGCTGGAAATGTGTTGCTGGAAAAGCGCAGCAGGTCAGGCAGCATCCAGGGAACAGGAGAATCGACGTTTTGGGCATAAGCCCTTCTTCACCATTCCTGAAGAAGGGCTTATGCCCGAAACGTCGATTCTCCTGTTCCCTGGATGCTGCCTGACCTGCTGCGCTTTTCCAGCAACACATTTCCAGCTCTGATCTCCAGCATCTGCAGACCTCACTTTCTCCTACACAGGAAATATACCTCATGTTTGCCTGTTTCTGATGCTCAAACTCCTAAATTATGGCATCCTCAGCATAATGATAAAACCTCTGCCTTTGTGGTAGGAACTGAGTGTAAAATCTAGTTTGCCAACACAGAGCTGTAGGAATATTTTACAACTGGAGATTTTATATTTCATGTGAGAATTAAAGTAACTTCTCATTCTGATCTCACATGTCATCTAAAAGAACCCACAGTGGACAGTGAAATTCTTCAGGTACCTTTACCAATATCTATTTACCAATACCTGAAAGCAAATGATCTGTTAGAAATCTAAATATTTGAAAGCATTTCTGAAAAATAACGGATGCCACAAGTGGATGTATCAAGAATCATTTTGTAATTTTGTCCTGTCTCTTGAGAGATGGTATTGAACCTCCTACATATTTCTGGCTTCTTCTGTTTTCATTTCAGCAGTTAATTTTCCATATAATCCCTACAGTGTGGAAACAGGCCCTTCAGCCCAACAAGTCCACACCAACCCTTCGAAGAATATTCCATCCAAATCCTTTGCCCATCACTCTACATTTACCCCTGACTATTGCACCTAATCTATACATCCTTATGGGCAATTTAGCATGACTAGTTCACCAAACCTGCACATCTTTTGGATTGTGTGAGGAAACTGGAGCACCCAGAGGAAACCCACGCAGACACGGGGAGAATGTGCAAACTCCACACAGACAGTCACCTGAGGCCAGAATCGACCCCAGGTCCCTGGCACTCTGTGGCAGCAGTGCTAACCACCGAGGTAAAAACAATGACTGCAGATGCTGGAAACCAGATTCTGGATTAGTGGTGCTGGAAGAGCACAGCAGTTCAGACAGCATCCGAGGAGCAGTAAAATCGACGTTTCGGGCAAAAGTCCTTCATCAGGAATACTGAGCCACCATGCCACTCAATTTGGTTCCTGACCTTCAGGCTGCAGAGAAAAGGATTTCAACATTCACTCAGTGGCAACCTCTCCCTGAATCTTCCTACTCTATCACAGGAACCAGCAGTGGTTCTCTTGGTAGCACTCTCACCTTTGAGTCAGAAATGCATGGGCTTCAGTTCAACCCCAGAGTCACGTGCACATGGTTGCCACTTCATTATAATGCCAGAGGTCCTGTTGCTCGCCCTAGTTAGACTGGAGCCCTATTTGCCACTTTTAAATCATCTAATTGACTGTCATTGTAGCTATAACTATAAGAAAAAAGCTACAGAGGCTCCTCATTCCTCGCATCACTACACATTCCCTCATGTCCATGATAATACAACAATGTGTCATTGTTCAATGTGAGAGCATTAGATGGTAAAAAGCCTTCAGTATGTTGACATTAACTCTTATTAAGCAGACAAACAAGCTGCATTTGATTTTGGAACCTAACAGGGGCTGCTTGTGTTTAGAATAACAACAAATTTACAGTCAATGAATGATGACTTCACCCAACTTAAATCTATTGGAAGTGGGTGCCAATTAAGTGGATCTGGCTTGTTGTGTTCAATGCTATATTGCTCTATCATGGTGAAGGTGAAGGTGACATTCCTGCTGTTTAATGTCCTCGCCTTCCTCCTAAGAAAACTGCTGGCCACTCTCCCAGCTCTTCAGCCTCCATCACATCCCCTCATTGCCTGTCCAGTTGTATAAAGCACTGCATGCAAAGATTATGCAGCACACTCTGCCTGGAGTGAACAGCAATGACTGTAATGCTCAGTCTTAACATCAGAACATCGTCTTGAGTTGACGTATTGTTTGCTCCGTAATGATCCTGATGAAAGAATAGATTGCATTGTATCTACGCTTGTACTCATCATCCATGGTCGCTGAGGGTAGCCCTTGCCTTCCACTCTTGTATAAGACATCAGTCCTTGGAATAAAGTTGGAACCTAAGAATTCTCAAAAATATAAGAATCACGGCAGCTCCCAGGGTACCTGGCACAGACAATTCTAACAATTGGTACCAACGATCACAAAGATTTTTATAGATTGATGGAATGAAATAATTTACAACTGAAGAAATTTGTTATGTTCTGATATGATGCTGCCAATCTGACATGTATACAGTCTGACCTGCACCACCCTGTACCTGGATATATCCAGCTATATTTCCAAAAACTGTTGCCTGGGTTGTAGAACTGCCCACATCACTCAGAATCAAAGTGGTATGATCTGTCACAAACTGCATCAGTGACAGAATAAAGAACATAGAACAGTACAGCACATTACAGGCCCTTTGGCCCTCAATATTGTGTCAAACTACTCTTAAGTTCAAACTAACCTACATACTCGACATTTTATTATCATCCATGAGCCTATCCAAGAGTTGCTTATACGTCCCTAATGTATCTGACTCTACTACCACTGCCCCTGCAGTGCATTCACACACCTACAACTCTCTGTGTAAAGAACCTACCTCTGACATCTCCCCAAAACCTTCCTCCAATCACTTTGAAATTATACCCCCTCATGATAGTCATTTCCGCTTGGGAAAAAGTCTTTGACCATCCACTCTAATTATACCTCTTATCATCTTTTATAACTCTATCAAGTCACCTCTCATCCTTCCTCACTTCAACAAGAAAAGTCCTATCTCCCTCAACCTTTCTTCGTAAGACATGCCCTCCAGTCCAGGCAGCATCCTGGTAAATCTCCTCTGCACCCTCTCTAAAGCTTCCATTTCCTTCCTATAATGAGGTGACCAGAACTGAGCACAATATTCCAAGTGTGGTCTAACCAGGGCTCTATGGAGCTGCAGCATAACCTCATGGTTCTTAAACTCATTCCACCAGCTAATGAAAGCCAACACATCATACGCGTCCTTAACAACCCTATCAACTTGGGTGGCAACTTTGGTTTATTTGGGTTGTGTCAAGGGTTGTGTGATCCCATACAGGTCCCCAGTGGATCGCTGGAATCTCCTGATCATATCTGAATTTAGGGCAGCTATGACATTGATGGCCACTGGGGCAGGATCCAGCCCTTCAGGTGGCAGCTCCACCTCCAGCAGTTGGCACAGTTCTGTGTCAGTGTCCCGGGACATCCTCAGAGTGCACCAACACTGGGCTTCACTCCTCTGGAAGAAATGGCTGCAAGGACAATCGACTCCCCACAGCACCCAAGACAGGGAGCATTGTATATAAGAACATGTTGTCAAATACGTGCAGTCCAATGTGAGAGGGAATCAGCCTTTTGCAGTGTGTGAGATTTTGGATTGTCTTTGCGAATTGTGGACCAGAGGGAACTCTTTAAACGTCACCTGTGAACTCTTTTGCTTCATGGAGGTGACTATTATCAATTTGTAATGAACAATGGCATGATCAAGAGTTGCTGCAGTCAGGATTTTTTTTTAGGTGTGGTTAGTTTCTGCATGTAGTTCACAAACAGATGTCTTTAACCTGCACTATGTAAGTGCTTGATGAATGCAATTGTTCCTTGAAGGGTCGCACATCATTCAAAGGTAGACCCCATGTGTGGACACTGATAAAAAGCCGTGGCTCAAAAGCACCACTAGTCTGGTTGTGTTCACAGCTATTTTATACTTCCATTGTGACTTGGGTGATGCTGATGGAAGATAGCACAAACTTAGTCAGGAGGAGAAAGTGAGGTCTGCAGATGCTGGAGATCAGAGCTGAAAATGTGTTGCTGGAAAAGCGCAGCAGGTCAGGCAGCATCCAGGGAACAGGAGAATCGACGTTTTGGGCATAAGCCCTTCTTCAGGAATGAGGAAAGTTTGTCCAGCAGGCTAAGGAAAACCATAGGGAGGAGGGACTTGGGGGAGGGGAAATGCGATAGGTGGAAAGAGGTCAAGGTGAGGGTGATAGGTCAGACTGGGGTGGGGGCAGAGAGGTCAGGAAGAAGATTGCAGGTTAGGAAGGCGGTGCTGAGTTCGA
>NC_057710.1:16353652-16402876 GCF_004010195.1 Chiloscyllium plagiosum
GTGGAGGGCATTGTCGACCAGTCGGGGAGGGAAATTGCGGTCCTTGAAGAAGGAGGCCATCTGGGTTGTACGTTTTTGGAACTGGTCCTCCTGGGAGCAGATGCGGCGGAGACGAAGGAATTGGGAGAATGGGATGGCGTTTTTACAGGGGGCAGGGTGGGAGGAAGTGTAGTCCAGGTAGCTGTGGGAGTCGGTCGGTTTGTACTAGATGTAGTCAGCCAATCAAGGTATCTCCAACACCTTAATGTTCCTTTCTTCCCTGAACTCACTGTTGACTCCATCAGGTTTGAACTGCCATAGGTTCCCATCTAACTCTTCATGTTAGGCCTTCATCTCTCCACTTTACCCACTGAGCCCCAAGTCTACATCTTGAATGCCAAACATTGTGATCCCTCCCTCCTATGCTGTATTGTCTCCCACTTTTATATGTTGCCTTCTTCAGAATTATCGTCCCCTCTGCATCCAAGCGTGATGATTGACTTCCCCATTATAGCCATGGCCCATTAATAATAGTGCTTGGCTTTTAGTGAACACACCTCCAGGACTGACTGTGACCCACCCTCCTAATTGACATAGAAAGGCAGACCCGACTGTGATCAATGCTCCCTCCAGTTTCATTTTGATATGTGGACTTTGGAAGTCTGAGCTCTCCAGAACTCCCAAAACCCTGAAGTCAATACGTTAGTGCAATGATCACCATGCTTGAAACCTCAGACCGGCTGCATGGTCGTGTGATAGCACACCTTAGAGGGAGCATTCCCAAATGACTTACTGCTAATCTCAGGCTGGTTGCACTGAATTGGCAAGACTGACCGTGACCCATTTCCCAGTATAATGATATAGATTCCTGACCCTGATTACCCCAAGCAGCAGGCTGACTGTGTCCAAGCCCCTGGACTGTGATCAGATGGTTCCTTTGGCTGACTGCAGGAGACCCTCAGTGATGAAAGCCCTGCTTGACTGGGGACTACTCACCTTTCAACCAGGAAACATTTATTAGACGCTCATGTTGTATGTTTACCGAGTAATCTGCTGATGTGAGGGTGATGTAGCACACTGCCGCACGCCAATATGCTCAGCCACTTGCTGCTTGGCTTTCTATCTGTGCTAAAAGGCAAAGCCAGACTGAAGACCTATGCACGTGTAAATTCTAAATAATACAGAAATGCACAAAAAGGCAAAACAGAGGTTCTGTGAACATTCAAGTAGGCACGAGATGAGTGTTTCTTCAGAGGGTCAGTGTGGACTCATTGGGCTGAATGGCCTGTTTCCATACTGTAGGGATTCTATGGATTCTATAATTCCTCACCCTGCCTTAACCAGCAGTCAGGCACTATTCGAGCACATACATTCCCAAAGCATTTCACAATGCAAGACTCAGTATGGGAGAACGACAAAACCACACAAACATCCCAAACATAACACGCATCTTGTACTGTCACCCTCAATGACAAATATAAATAAACATATACAGTGAAAATACCTCAAGGGAAAAGATATTACTCTCTAATCACTCCCAGGGCATTAATACCCAGTGCAATAATAACACATAATGCCAACTTGTCACAACAAAATGATAAAAATCTGTTAACGTTGACTTCACATAATAAGAAGCATACTCAGTTTATGGTATGTTTCCTGTTGACGTTGTCTAATTTTACAAGTGCCACACTGGCAGTGGTCTGCAGGCCATAACATTTTGTGGGTCCTGAGGAACTAAATACGACTGGGGAGACAGATAGTGGAGCAAAAGAGCAGAAAAAAATGCTTTGGTTTGACTATGTGCCTGGTCAAACACAAAGGTAAATAAATTTAACAGAAGAAAGTATAAAGTATGGTAGAGGCTCAAAAGGAAAGTCATCAGAACACATACCAAGAAGAAGTTAGTGAATCGAGTTGGGATTACTACATTAACTTGATAAGGTATCTTGGTTGCAACCGCACTCTTAAAAGTAATGGATGATCTGAATCTAGAATGCTGTTCAATGTTAACAAAAACTCTTGAGGGTAAATCAGTGGGAAAGATGTTACTCTAGAATTATTCCAATTTTTGGGAATGCTCATCGGGTGTCCATTTGTCCTGGCATCTGCTCATTGTCAACATGTAAAGGTAAAAAGACCAGCCCAATGAGTTCAATCAACTATACAACATTTGTCATTTCTCCAGCAACTGTTCATACCATCGCTGACTGAGGACAGGCATAGATCTCTGAAAGAGGGTGGCCTCTTTAACCTTTTCAAGGAACACCTCTGGGACACCCGCACCAACCAACCCAACCGCCCCGTGGCTGAACACTTTAACTCCCCCTCCCACTACGCCAAGGATATGCAGGTACTTGGCCTCCTCCATCGCCAGACCCTGGCCACACGACGCCTGGAGGAAGAGCGCCTCATCTTACACCAGCCTCATTCCTGAAGAAGGGTTTATGCCCGAAATGTCGATTCTCCTGCTCCTCAGATACTGCCTGGCCTGCTGTGTTTTTCCAGCATCACATTTCTCAACTCTGGTCTCCAGCATCTGCAGTCCTCACTTTCTCCTGGCCTCTTTAATCTGTTACATGTCCCCATATTCTGCAGCAACAGGCATGTTCTTGATTTTCTATCCCTGCATGGGTTATGATTTTAATCTTTTATTTTGCATTTGTTCATGGAATGTGGGCATTGCTAGCAAGACCAGCATTTATTGCCCATCCCTAATTGCCCCAGAAGCCAGTTAAGAATCAACAACATTGTTGTGGATCTAGAGTCACATGTAAGCCAGACCTGGTAAAGATGACAGATTTCCTTCCACAAAGGACCAGGTCTTTTTCAATATATCATTTCAGTTGCATCACACTATAAACATTTGCTGTAAATTCTGTGTCTTACGATCTTATACTCCACAGCCACCTGATGAAGGGGTAGCGCTCTGTAAGGTAGTGTTTCCAAATTAAGCCATTGGATTATAACCCGATGTTGTGTGACTTTTAAATTTGTAAAGTTGATCGCTTTTTCTTTACTTTTCGACCTTTATATTATGTTTTTGTTTACTTTTCTTTGTTTTAAGATGGCACCAGAGAGTATGGAGACACCATACTATACTTTTCACTGTATTTTGTAACAAAATATACGTGACAATAAATAAATCAAATCAAATCAATAGGGAATAGTTCAATCAGAGAACCAGTGGGAGCAGAGACATGCTGAAGGGATGTGGAATACAGCCTAGCACTGCTATGGAAACCTGTTTGGGAATGGGAGCTGTGCTGCTCTTTCGGAAAGGGCACTCAACGCGAGTGAACCCAACTTGCAGGCGAAACAGCTGAATGAGTATTATCCTGGTGTCATGCAGCCCAACCACACAGATAGAATCAGTTTGCTCGTTACACACCAAAAGATCAAGCTTTCACCTTCAAGTGGGGCCCATTTAGTTCTGAAAGGGCTTGGGACCCAAATTGCGGAAGAGGTGAATTTGCAAAGCTTCTGTTTTCGCGAGTGGTGTGAGACGTTTCTGGAGACTGTTGCAATGAGTTTGCTGGTTTTGACAGGGGGACTTATTGCATCCTTACAGGACGGCCAGAGGTGTTGGCGATCTGTCTCCACATTAGCTGCAACAGGCACAGAGTTACACAGTCTGTCAATCACTAACACCGCAGTGAGTTAGGGTGGGGGCTGTGCAGATGGCAAAAGCTGTTTGTTTCCCATTGACATTTGAGTTGGACCGATCCTATCCTTCCATGACATTGAAGAGTGATTGTACAGTAGACCAGCCATTTTAGTTTGCAAACCCGTCAAAACTTTCATCCCAATCTCCTGCAGTCAAATAAGAGTGTGACCTCATCCTCCAGTGAGTTGGCAAATATCCTTTATCTGTGGCCTGATTGCAGTCCACTCATGCCCAGTGACTGCTGCACACCAATCCCAGCTCTATTCTAACCTCGACAGTATGTTCAATACCTCTGGGTGTGCTCATGGCTGCAAATATCAGATCTATTGACGAAAGGTCTCTTTATCAGTGCTGTGCTGTTCTCCTCTCTCTCTCTCTCTCTCTCTCTCTCTCTCTTTCTCTCGGGGTTACGAGAGCTGAGCAAGGGATTAAAATCAGACTAGGGCGAAGCAGGATTGGTTGGGATGAAAGGATATGGATTCATCATCACATCAGGAGCAGCTTGCTCTTCATGCCAAAAGGCAGGATGAGAGTGAGCTGACAAGGGGCATATGACAGGATTCCTCTCAATGTTCCCAAGAGCCAATGGATGTCATAGTCATACAGCATGGAAACAGAACCTCAGTCCAACTTCTCCATGCCAACCAGGTTTCCTACACTGAACTAGTCCCATTTGCCTGTGTTTGGCCCATATCCCTCTGAACCTTTCCTATCCATGTACCATGTCAGCCAGTCCAATACTGCAGAGAACCATCTTCTTCATCAAACTCAGGAGCTCAGGGCCAGCTTTACTCTGCTACTTCTATTGTAGAGAAAGGACAGAAAGACAGTCCACACGGCTTGGGTGATTTGCCAGACATTAAGTGATTAGCTGAAAGTATATGGAGAGAGTGAAAGATGAGTGGATTATTGAGGGGGAGGAGAAGATGAAGAACCTAAATAATAGCCCTGAGTTTCAGGGGCTGCTGCTGTATGAGTCGTGAGGGACGCAATGGGCAGTATGGGAGACAAGAGGTGCTGTAGGTAGCAGATGCCAGTGATGCATTCACTAAATGTCTACAAGTGAGCAAAGACTCACCAAATCCACAGCCTCTATCATCTCAAAGGACAGTGGATACGTGGCAACACCACCAACTACAAGTTCCTCTCCAAGTCACTCACCACCCTGACTTGGAAATGTGTCGCCGTCCCTTCACTGTCTCTGGATCAAAATTAGATTACTTACAGCATGGAAACAGGCCCTTTGGCCCAACAAGTCCACACCGGCCCTCCAAAGAGCAACCCACCCAGACCCATTCCCCTACACCTAACATTACGGGCAATTTAGCATGGCCAATTCAGCTAACCTGCACATTTTTTGGACAATGGGAGGAAACCGGAGCACACCCACGCAGACACGGGGAGAATGTGCAAACTCCACACAGACAGTTGCCTGAGGCAAGAATTGAACCCAGGTCTCTGGCGCTGTAAGGCAGCAGTGCTAACCACTGTGCCACCATGCCACCCACAAATCCTGAAACTTCCTCCTTAAGAGCACACCTTGTGGTCATTGGCATTATTGGTGCCCAGAGAGAGAGAGAGTAGTAGATGGTATTTCTGCCTGATGCTTTATGGTACTCTCACTACGTCAGAATTCAGCTACCTCAGCCCCGTCTCTGTCACGTCTTTACTTTACCTCCTTCAACCTTTATTCATTCACACGACATGCCATCACTGGCCAGGCCAGCAATGTTTGCTCTAATTGCCCAGAGGGCAGTTAAGAGTCAATCACATTGCTGTGGGTCTGGAGTCACACATAGACCAGACAAGGTAAGGATGACAGTTTCCCTCACTAAAGGGCATTAGTGAACCAGATGATTGATTCATTTTGCAAAACCCAGGTGGATTTTTCCAACAATCAACAATCGTTTCACAGTCGTCAGCAGACTTCGTCTTCCACATTTTTATTCAACCTTTCCTTGGTCTCGCGATTAACAGTCTGGCGATAATACCATAAGGTTATCATCTCGCTTGGACTTTCATGGGCACGATCAGCGGGATGAGCACTATAAATCCAGATTTTTGGTAACTGGATATAACTTGCACCAGTTGCAGTGATGGAATTTAACCCCATATGTCCAGAGCATTACACTGTGACACAACCACTGCACCACTGTCTCCCTCTTGCAGCACTCAGAACCCATCCACCATCCTCAATAGGCCATAACAAGATTGGCCATTTCGGAGGTCCCAGCTGATCTTGATATCAGGGTTTTGAAGCTTGTGGGAAAATGCTGTCTGCTGATTCCCTTCTTGACTGGAGGAAACCAGGGAGGTTAGGAGAATTACCAAAAATGTTTTGAAATGAAAACGTCAGCTGTTTTCTCTCTCTGCTGTTGCATATTGCGCTGTGATTAAACACAGGCGTTAAGCATCACTGCTCAAGTGATAAATCACCAATTAAACCAATTATTGAGGGATGGATCTGACTAAAGTAAGCCTAGAAAAGATTCTGTAGCAATATGTGCAATTAAGGGACACGTGAAGTCAGGGTTTAATACTTCCTCTCAGAAAGACGAATCTTTTGTGATAAATTTAGCGCGAGTATGAACTACAGCAATTTATTTGTCATTCATTATCAAAGGCTTTCATGCGATCAATAAGGAGTGTCAGGAATGGATGGAAGGGCAAATTTTCTGAATGCACAATCTCAAGATGTTGTTCATCTGAAAACAGCACAAACCTAGTTACAATAACAGGCTCCTTAGCATTGCCTATCTGTTATAGTTGTCCAGTAATTTTATAGTGTGGATCCACAGCAGATACATTTTCAAAAAAGTCATTTTGTGGATGTTTTTTCTCTCTAAACTTGCTCGACAACAGCCTACATTTGCATGGAACCCTTGATATTGTAAAATCACTGCATGGCACCTTGCAAGATACCTTGCAAATTTCAGTACACGTATTTTGACAGACATAGGTGTTAAAGAGCGGGTTAAGGGAGGAGGGAAAGGTGGAGCTTCAGGGAGCAAGCTCAGCAAAGTAAGGCACAATGGTAGAGCCACCCATTGGGAAGCAATGAAATTTCACATTTGCTCAAATGGCCAGAGGGAGGGGGAAGTGCAGTAATCCTAAAAATCCACAGGAGGTTTTGACTAGATTCCCTACAATATGGAAACAGGCTATTTGGCCCAACAAGCCCACACCAACCCTCCAAAGAGTAATCCACCCAGACCCATTCTCCTACCCTATACTTACCCCTAACTAATGCACCTAACACTATGGGCAACTTAGTACAGCCAATTCACCCGACCTGCACATCTTTAGATTGTGTGAGGAAACCCACACAGACACAGGGCGAATGCACAAACTCCACACAGATAGTCATCCAAGGTGGGAATCAAACCCAGGTCCTGGCAGGTGTGAGGCAGAAGTGCTAACCACTGAGCCACCATGCTACCCAGGTCATCAAGAAAGAAAGAATAACTTGCATTTATATAGCAGCTTGCACAACCTTAAAATTCAAAGAAGAGCTTTTGGAATTTGAACGTAAATATAAGGATCTTATAATCCAGGCATTTCCACACTGAGACTGAATGTAGGTCAGCAATCACAACAGTAAAGAGTGCCCAGGGATTGATACAACTTTGAATTTGAGGAATATCCTAATACCTCTTTTGAAATAATGGTAGGCTATAAATAAACCCTTGACAATGTTTTCCTCATCTCAGTGCTCCCTCTCACCAGAGACTCTAGCAAAGTTGAGTTATTTTTAAAGTTCATTCTGTTTTATTTATTAAAAGGCATTTCTGGCTTAGCCCACAGCTCTTGTCCATCCCTAATTCCATGAGAGAATTGTGGTCTTTAATTTCAGCAGTTCATGTAATTATAGGTACAGACACAATGCTGTTCGGAATGGGGTTCCAGGACTTTGACCTGGTGACAGTGAAAGAACAGCAATATAGTTTCAAGTCAGGATGATGTGAGATTTGGAAGGGAGCTGCAAGGTTTTTTAATTGTTATGGATTAGACCAAAGCCCCTTCAAATATGTCAAGGAGTAACCTTGACCCCAACTTTTATCTTATTTAAAGGCAAGTGTAAGGTGCTGTGTTCCAGATGTAATTCGATTGATACACTACTCGGCTTTAAGCAAAACACATCTTATTCCTACCTTACAGTTAAACTACAAATGTGGTGCCACTATTTAAGAAAGGTGGTAAGGAAAAGCTAGCGAACTATAGACCAATGAGCCTGACATCGGTGGTAGGCAAGTTGTTGGAGGGAATCCTGAAGGACAGGATTTACATGCGTGTGGAGAGACAAAGACTGATTAGGGATAGTCAACATGGCTTTGCATGTGGGAGAGCATGTTTCACAAACTTGATTAAGTTTTTTTGAAGAAGTGACAAAGAGGATTATTGAGGGCAGAGTGGTGGACGTGATCTGTATGGACATTAGTAAGGTGCTCAGCAAGGTTCCTCATGGTAGACTAGTTAGCAAGGTTAGATCTCATGGAATACAGGGAGAACAGGGAGATCTCATGGAATACAGGGCGGCACGGTGGCACAGTGGTTAGCACTGTTGCCTCACAGCGCCAGAGACCCGGGTTCAATTCCCGCCTCAGGCGACTGACTGTGTGGAGTTTGCACGTTCTCCCCGTGTCTGCGTGGGTTTCCTCCGGGTGCTCCGGTTTCCTCCCACAGTCCAAAGATGTGCAGGTCAGGTGAATTGGCCATGCTAAATTGCCCGTAGTGTTAGGTATAGGGGTAAATGTAGGGGTATGGGTGGGTTGCGCTTCGGCGGGTCGGTGTGGACTTGTTGGGCCGAAGGGCCTGTTTCCATGTAATCTAATCTAATCTAAACTAGCTATTTGGATGTGGAACTGGCTCAAAGATAGAAGATGGTAGTGGTGGGTTGCTTTTCAGACTGGAGCCTTGTGGTCGATGCTGTGCCACAAGGATCAGTGCTGGCTCCACTGCTTTTCATCATTTATGTAACTGATTTGTGTGTGAACATCAGAGGTATAGTTAGTAAGTTTGCAGATGACACCAAAATTGGAGGTGTAGTGGATAGTGAAGACGTACAAAGATGGGCTAATGGACTGAGGAGTGGCAGACAAAGTTTACTTTAGATAAATGTGGGGTACTGCATTTTGGAAAAGCAGGACTTACACACTTAATGGTAAGGTCTTGGGGAGTATTGCTGAACAAAGACACCTTGGAGTGCATATTCATAGTTCCTTGAAAGTGGAGTCTCAGGTAGATAGGATAGTAAAGAAGGCATTTGGTATGCTTTCCTTTATTGGTCAGAGCATTGAGCATAAGAGTTTGGAGGTCGTGTTGCGACTGTGCAGGGCATTGGTTAGGCCACCTTTGGAATATTATGTACATTTTTGGTGTCCCTGCTATAGGAAGGAGGTTGTGAAACTTGAAAGGGTTCAGAAAAGATTTACAAGAACATGGCCAAGGCTGGAGGGTCTGATCTATAGGGAGAGGCTGAATAAGCTGGGGCTGTTTTCCCTGGAGCCTTGGAGGCTGATGGGTGATGTTACAGAGGTTTATAAAATCATGAGGGGCATGGATATGATGAATAGTCAAGGTCTTTTCCCTGGGATGGGGGAGTCCAGAACTAGAGGCATAGGTTTAAGGTGAGAGGGGAAAGACTTAAAAGGGAGTTAGAAGACAACTTTTTCACGCAGAGGATGATGCGTGTACGGAATGAGCTGCCAGAGAAAGTGGTGGAGGCTGGGTTTGGAGGGATATCGGCCAAGTGTTGGCAAATGGGACTAGATTAATTTAGGATATCTGGTCGGCATGGCAAGTTGGACCAAAGAATCTGTTTCCATGCTGTACATCTCTATGACTATGACAAATAAAAGAAAGAATTGGTATAATTTTAATTCTATTGCAAAACTCAACAGAATAATAGATTATTTAATTATGAAACAGTAACTGTTCCAATATAGTGACATCCCATAAACACAGTCCTGGGAAAGGCAAATTCAATAAAACAGATTGTCTCACATGCGATTCTGAGGAATTTCTTCTCTGAGGCCAGTGAATCTGTGGAATTGTAACTGTAGAGGACTGTCAGGGCTGGGTCGCTAAGTACATTCAAGACTGAGAGATTTTTAATCAGTAAGGGAATCAAGGGCTAAGAGGAAAAGGCAGGAAAGTGGAGTCAAGAATTATTAGGCATAAATCTTCCTAAGTTCGGATATATCATCAAATCTCATGCTATACTTTTTCCATTTTGTGGAAAGCATAAAATCATTATTGGTAAGCCATTTACCCCCCTGCTCTGCCATTTGGTAACATCACAGTTAATCTGAAGTGGCCTTTGTTTCATTTTCCTACCCGACCCCCATTACATTGATTTCCTTGTCAATCATAGAAACCTAATTTAACCTTGTGTGTGAGATTATGCACTTTGGGAGGAAGAATAGAGGATAGACTATTTTTTAAATGGGGAAACGTTTCAGAAATCTTAAGCTAAGGGGACTTGGGAATCCTCTTTCAGGATTCTCATAAGATTAACATGTAGGTTCAATTGACAGTTAAGCAGAAAATGCAATGTTAGCATTAATTTTGAGAGGACTAGAATACAAGAGCAGTGATGTACTGCTAAGGCTGTATAAAGGTCTGGTCAGGCCGCATTTAGAATATTTTGAGCAGTTTTGTGGCCTATATATAAGGAAGGATAGGCTGGTGTCGGAGAGAGTCCCCATGAGCTTTACAAGAATAACCCCGAGGATAAAGTAAGTATTTGTCATGTATGGAGCGGTTGAGGACTCTGGTTCTGATTCGATGAAATTTAGAAGGATGAGGGGTGGCTTGAAACTTACAGAATGCTGAGAGGTCTAGACAGAGTGGATGTGGAGCAGATGTGTTCATTCAGAGAGACCAGGTCCCAAGAACACAACTTCAGAGTGAAGTGACAGCCCTTTTGAACTGAGATGAGGAGGAATGTCTTCAGTCCGAGGGGGATGAATCTGTGGAACCCATTGCCTCAAAAGGCTGTGGAGGGCAAGCCATTGAGTGTATTTAAGATTGAGATAGATAAGCTCTTGATTAGTATGGGGTCAAGGGTTACAAGGAAAAGATAGGAGAGTGGGGTTGAGAAACAGATCATCTTTGATTGAATGGCAGAGCAGACTCAATGAGCCAAATGGCCTAATTCTGGTTCTATTATTAAAGGGCTACGGATGTTGGGATGGAGCATGGGACTAACGAGGTAGCTCTTTTGGGAGCCAGTAAAGACATGATAGATTAAAAAGCCTCCTTCAGTACTGTAAAATTCTATGATTCTGTGATTCTATATTTTTTGGTCTTAAAGTCTTATTGTCTTTGTGTCATTCTTGTTGTTTGACATCTAGCCTGTTTTTGTGTTAGTTGCAAACTTGGCTATAGTACTTTCAGTTTCCTCATCTAAGTCATTTATAAATATTGTAAATAACTGTGGACCCAGCATTGATCCCTGTAGCACACCAGTAGTTACAGGGTACCACCCTGAAATTACCCCCCTTATCCTAACTCTCAGTCTTCTACCGGTTAACCAATTCTCTATCTATACTAATGTACTACCCCAAAACCACGTACTCTTACCTTATTAAGTAGCCCTATGTGCCATGCTGTACCATATCGAGGTTGGATTGATAAAGTGGATCTCAATAATGGAATATATCTGGATTACCACATCAAAGGACTTTAATAAATTTACCAAGCATGATTTCCCCTTCCTGAAACCATGCTGACTATGTTTGATCACATTATTTATTTCTAAACACTTTGCGATGGACTTCAACAATTTCCCAATGACAGATGTTAAGCAAACTTGTATATATCTGTTTTCTTGTCTTTCTCCTTTTATGAATAATTGGCATTTTAAAATATTTTCTGTACATTTTGTAGAATCTAAGATTGCTACCAGTGTGTCAACTATCTGTGCAGCTAATTCCTTTAAAATCCTAAGTCATATGACTCCAGGTTATGGTCCAATGAGTTTATTTGAAATCACAAGCCACCATGACCTTTGTCATGGAATGCAACCCATCAGGCCCGGGGGACATAGCCTTATAATTTTCCCTCATACCTTTTCTCTTTTGCTAGTTATTGTGTTTATTTCCTATAAAATCCTTGCTGCTCTCTCTCTCTCTCTCTCTCACGCACACACACACATTAGCTCCTTGGGTATTTGGCACTTTTAGATGACTACTTGGGTCTTCTACTTTGAAGACTTTGAAGTGTGAAGTTTTTATTCAACTTCTTTGCCATTTCCAACTCCGTTATTATTTCTACAGCCTCATACACAAAGAGGCCTTCGGTCACTTATGCCTCTCTCTTCTTTTATACATAATCAGAGAAACCCTTGCCTAATTTATATTAGTTTGCCCTCAACGTTTATTACTAGTTGCCCTCAAAATGTATTTTCTCCTTCATTTTTTTTTTGTCATTTTTAATTAGTTTTTAAATCTTTCCCAAACCTTTGTTTTATTACTGATCATTGTCACATTCTGTATTTTCTCTTTCAATCTGATACTCTCTTTAACTTCCCTGGTGTATCCCCTTCCTTGAATCCTTCTGCCTCAGTGAGACATATATTTGATGTGAATCGTGAACTATTTTCTCATATATCTGCCATCATTCCTTAGTCACCTTTCTGCTAAACTCCTTTCCCAGTTCACTCTGGCCAACTCTCCCCTTATCCCTCTGTAATTACCCTTATTTCAGTTCAGCACAGTTCTTTCTGATCCAGATTTTTCACTCATAACCTGAATGCTAAATTCTATCATGATATAATCAGTTTCCTCAAGGATGTTTTGCTCTGAGATTATTTATTAAACCTGTTACATTACCAGATCCAAATAACCGAATTCCTGGTTAGATCCATAACATATAGAGTCATAGTATCATAGTTGTAAGGATGGACCCTTCAGTCCAACTCATCTGTACTAACTAGACATCCCAATCTGACCTAGTCCCATTTGCTAGTATTTAGCTCATATTCCTCTAAATCCTTCTTATTTATATACTCATCCAGATTTGTTTTTAATGCTGTAATTGGACTCACCTCCATCACTTCCACTGACAGCTCATTCTATACACGTACCATTCAGTCCAACTCATCAATGCCAACCAGGTTTCCAGCCAAATGGATTCTATATCTTCCAATCCAAGATCATTTTATACTATCATATTTTTTTTCTTGCTTTTTCCATCTCATGGTTACTAAGCTAATCCATCACCCTTCCCTTCCTGCCTATCCTTTCAAAAGTCACATACCACTGAACATTTAGTTGCCAGTCTTGATCTCCTTATAACCATGTCACTGTAATAGCTATACACATTAACCTGTATTTGTGCCATTAATTCATTTAATCATCACTCAATTTCCATTTGAACTTCTATGTTTCCATGACTTTAACACATTTGCCCTTCCATTCTAAAACTGTCTTCACTTGCAGGATCCATATCCCTCTATTCCCTTCCTATTAATGTATTCATCCAGTTACATCTTGAATGTGTCTGCTTCTACATCTCCTCTGGCAGCACATTCCAGGCACTCACCACCCTTTGTGTGAAAAGTGTGCATCGCACATTTCTTTTAAACGGCACTCCTCGTGCCTTGAACCTGTGTCACATAGTCCACTCCACCCTGGAAAAAAGCCTCAGACTTTCCAGTCTGTCCATGCCATTCCCAATCTTATAAACTTCGATATGGTCGCCCCTCAGCCCCTTGCATTCCAGTGAAAACAAGCCCCGTCTATCCAACCTTCCTTCATAGCTAAAATCCCCCATACCAGGCAACATCCTGGTAAACCTTTTCTGTACCCTCTCCAATGCATCCGCATCCTTCTGGTAGTGTGGTGACCAGAACTGTGCACAATATTCCAAGTGTGGCCTAACTCAAGTTCTGCACAGCTGCAGCATAACTTGCCTATCCTTATACTCCATGCCCCTTCCAATGAAGGCAGGCATGACATAGGCCCTTTTTACTACTTTGCACTGCCACCTTCAGTGATCTGTGGGCCTGCACACCTAGATCCCTCTACGTATCAATACTCCTAAGGGTTCTGCCATTCACTTGTATAACTTCCACCTGTACTTGATCTTCCAAACCTCACATTTGTCCGGATTAAGCTCCATCTGCCATTTTGCTGCCCATGCCTCCAACCAATCCATATCTGCACACCACAGCATATACTTGTCACTATGCTTGGTTTGTTTGGAGCAACTGGAATTCATACTGATGACCACCAGCATTGTGGCCTGTAATATTCACCATTAGACTATTCACACACACTCTCTATTTAAAACAAAACCTCCGAATCATTTTCAAAACCATTCCAAGTGTTCAATAAATTCAAGCACAACTTCCTCTGTTGGGAAAACAAGATAAACTGCAGCCACAGCACTGACACCATACAAGGCCTGATAATGAATTTGCATCAATATGTGCTTCTCACTGTTAGTCAGTTCAATGGTTATTTTTGAAACTGTCTGCTCCCTGAATTGGAGGCAGGTCAGTTTTAGGGTGAGATATCATTAATTATTTTTACGCTTGTCGGATCCCATGAAAAGAATGAGAAACTGGCCTGTGTTTGAAAAGAATGCGGGCGAAGGCTGTGAACTGATTATGTCAAACATATTCAAAGTTTCCTCTGTAGAGTGAGAGAGTAGGGAAAAAGATTATGATCAACAAAGCATAATCCACACCTGCACCCCATTCACATCACAAACTGCTGGGGCCACAGAAATTGCTACAGACACATTCTCTGCAGCCTAATGAGAGCGACTAATGCCACTTTTTAACCCTTCATTGCTCTGTGGTATTGCTGTATCGGTCAACAGGCTGTAACATCTCAAAACAATGTCATGCATTTTTATAGAACTGCTAATAGAGTAAAATTCCCCAAGGAGAGCTACCAAGATGCATCTGAAGAAGTATCAGGGCAAAGTTGACCTGCCTCCAACTCAGGGAGTAAACAGTTTTTTTAAAGTAACCATTTGATTAACTAACAGTGAGAAGCATTTGTCAATGTAAGTTGGTTATCAGGCTTTGTACAATGTCAAAGAGGTGGATCTTAAAATTGTAAAGCAGGAAAGAGAGCTAGGCTGGAGTGGGTTTCGAGAGCAATGTCTGGGACCTGAAACTGTGAACTCAGAGCTGCTAATGGTGGAGAGAAGGAAGTCAGGATTGCAATTCAGGAAGGAATTGGATGAAGGCTGGATTTTTGGAATGGCTGAGGGGGGAGTTACAGAGATATGGAGGGATAAGAGGCCATGAAAGGTTTTCATACAATTGTGAGAATGTTAAATCTGATAGATTCACTTATCTAATTCTGCTTCAGTGCAGAACAGCTGACAGTGCCTTTCAGTCGCTATTTGTTTGGCAGTTTGGTGATAGGTGTGGTGGAGGTTTGTGGTCATTCAGGACCACAAACAGCAATGAGGCAAATACAGCCAGGTGACAATGGTTAACCCTCAGACATCAGATCATGTTATCTGTGGTGCATTGCAAGTGTCCCCACCTCTGAGTCAGGCAGTTCTGGGTTCAAGTCCTACCTGTACCAGTAACATGTCTCAACATTGAGTACAGGAGTTGGGACATCATGTTGCGGTTGTACAGGACGTTGGTGAGGCCACTTTTGGAGTGCTCTGTACAGCTCTGATCCCCCTGCCAAAGGAAGAGCATTATTAAATTGGAAAGGGTGCAGAAAAGATTTACCAGGATGTTACCAGGTGTGGAGATTTTGAGTTATAAGGATCGGCCGGGACTTTTTTCACTGGAGCATGGAAGGTTGAGAGGTGGACTTACAGAGGTTCATAAAATCATGAGAGGCATAGATAAGTTAAATAGCAAAGATCGTTTCTCCAGGGTAGGGAATTTGAAACTAGAGGGAATATTTTTAAGGTGAGAGGATAAAGATTTTAAAGGAACCTGAGGGGCACTTTTTTGCACCAGGGGGTGGTTTGGATGTGGAATAAACTGCCAGAGGAAGTGATGGATGCAGGTACAGTTACAACATTTTAAAGTGATTTCGACTGATACATGAATAGGGAAGGTTTAAGGCATAAGGGGCCAAATACAGGCAAATAGGACCAGTTCAGTTTTGGAAACATGGTTGGACCAAAGGCTCTGTTTCCGTGCTGTATGACTCTATGACTCTATATGGTGAGGAAACTGGCTAAGCCTCACCATGAAAAGTCCCCCCAAAAAATTCAGCATAACTCGAATTTAGTCAAAACAATGTAAGATTCAGCCCATTGTCTTTAAAGAAAACACATCTAACTAAATTGTGGAAAGTTAAGTATTGGTCAGTGAATCAGTGACAATGAGACATAAATCTCAAACATAAGCGAAAAAAAAAGACAAATATATTGAGTTCATTACGATCAAGGAAAACTGTTAAACAATTGAAGAGGAAAAGAATTTAATTTTATGTGAAGAATGGATGGAAGGGGATTGGAATTGGTGCTTCTGTTGTGAAGCCAGTACTTGCACATAGATCATGGGCCAAATGGCCTTTCATGGGGTTGAAGCTTTTAAGACCATAAGACATCGGAGCAGAAATTAGGCCATTCAGCCATTGAATCTGCTCCATCATTCAGTCATGGCTAATTTATAACTTGACGAGTGCACAGACAGTAGGTAGATTTCAACTTTGTGTTACAAATGACAATGATTTGGCAGCTCATTTTACATCTTTCTGCAAAATCAACAACTGGCTTGCAATCACCATTGCACGGTTTCACATCAAGTAGAGTTCTACTCCAATGTGGTTTGTAGTGGTTGAGGGAGGAATGTTGACCTGGATGCTGGGAAAGCGCCAAACATGCCAAGGGATCTTTAATATCTGCCTGAACAGGCAAAATCCTTTCAGAATCGGTATTGCAGTCCAAACAAGGCTGAATCCAAGTGGGACTTCAGCTTTGGCAAAATGGACTCTCATTGTTTAAATTGGCCTTCAATACAGACACAAATCGCAGGGTGGGTGGGAAAACTTAATTCCTTATCTTCAGAGGTAAGATGCTGCAGATAGAAGATGGCTGCCGTTGGCAACTTGTCAACCACGGCTGCCAATTTGATTTGGTTTTGTGCCAATAGTGTGATTTTAACATTGCCAGTCTGTACGGACCTTCCCGCTGGCATGCACAGTTCCGGCAATGCTGCCAGCCTCTCTGAAACTGTCGCTCATTATAAAATGAACAAAGTAGGAATGTGACAACTGTACCACACAGCACAAGGAGCAGCTCTGTTATACAATCAAGGGGGTTCATGAAGTATCAAATACAACTTCAAGGGATGAGAGCAAAGCCACATTTCTGACAAGGAATTATGTTATTTTGCGACACAGTGATGATGCGCAAAGTACTTATCTGTGATTCCAAGTGAACTTCAAAACCCAGAACTTCCAATACTGGGATGAAAACAAATGTTCATTTGCAAAATGGAAGAATATTGCCTGCAATATAAGGAAAGGCCAAAAATCAGCAGTATCCCCTATGCCTGAATCAGATATTGCCTTTTCAATGTGCCAAGAGAGATTCTAACAAATTAAGGTCCTCACTGCAAGGTTGGTTAGCAGGCGCTGTCTGAGTTATGACTGAATGAAAGTTTTATTATCCATGATAATATCCAATACTCAAAGGAACTGCCCAATGGGTAAACCTTTGACACATATCTCATTCAAAGAACATGGGCTGCTGCCTGGAACCAATCTCCCCCATCCCACCACTCTATACAGCTTTCCATTAGGAAATCAGGACATTTTTGACAGTCTTTCTTATGAAGGATGAGAGTGCGAAAATCTATAAAACTGAAAGAAGTTTTTGTCAAGAATAGTGATGAGTAAATTCATTAGAAAGTACTGCATTGGTGCAAGTTCTGGTTTTTTTTATTTGGTAGGTTTGTTTTATTGTGATCCGAATTATGTCTGGGTCAGTACCTTTTGTTCATTCATGGGTCATTGGATCGTTGGCTGGGCAGCATTGATTCTCCATTCCCAGTTCATTACTTTCTTGAACTACTGCAGTCCATTTGGGGGAGATAGACTCACAATGCTGTAAAGGAGGCAGTTCCACGATTCTCATCCAGCGGCAATGAAGGAACATTTCTTTCAATATATTTCTAAGCCAGGATGCTGTGTGGCCTGGGGGGTTGGGGGGGGGGGGGGCGGGATCCATACTAGAGATAGTATTCTCAAGAATGGATTTTTGAATTTCCTGCACGTGGTGAGAGACATCATGAGAAGGTGAGATGATTTGAACAGTTGGATTTTGAGAGATATTTGCCTCTTTCTTATCACCCTACGTCCACTGGGGATTATCTTGTCTCCCTTCTTGACTTGTTGCTAATCAAGGCCCATAAGTGATCAATTAAAGTTCACAATATTTGGATCATCAATAGCCATAGGTGAGGTGCCAGAAGACTACAGGTTGGCAAACGTGGTGCCACTACTTAAGAAATGTGGTAACGAAAAGCCAGAGAACTATAGACCGGTGAACCTACCGTTGGTGGTGGGCAAGTTGTTGGAGGGAATCCTGGGAGATAAGATCTACATGTACTTGGAAAGGCAAGGAGTGATTAGGGATAGTCAACATGGCTTTGTGCATGGGAAATCATATCTCAATAACTTAATTAAGTTTTTTGAAGAAGTAACAAAGAGGACTGATGAGGGCAGAGCGGTTAATGTGATCTATATGGACTTCAGCAAGGCGTTTGACCAGGTTCCTCATGGTAGACTGGTTCTCAAGGTTAGACCACATGGAATACAGGGAGAGCTAGCTCTTTGGATACAGAATTGGCTCAAAAGTAGAAGACAGAGGGTGGTGGAGGATTGCTTTTCAGACTGGAGGCCTGTGACCAGTAGTATGCCACAAGGATCAGTGCTGGGTCCACTACTTTTTATCATTTATATAAATGATTTGGATGTGAACATAGGAGCTATAGTTAGTAAGTTTGCAGCTGACACCAAAATTGGAGGTGTAGTGGGCAGCAAAGAAGGTTACCTCAGTATACAACAGGAGCTTGATCAAATGGGCCAATGGACCAAGGAGTGGCAGATGGAGTTTAATTTAGATAAATGTGAGGTGATGTAGTTTGGAAAGGCAAATCTTAGCAGGACTTATATGCTTCATGGAAAGATCCTGGGGAATGTTGCTCAGCAAAGAGACCTTGGAGTGCAGGTTCATAGTTCCTTGAAAGTGGAGTCTCTGGTAGATAGGATAGTGAAGAAGGTGTTCTGTATGCTTTCTTTTATTGGTCAGACCATTGAGTAAAGGCATTGGGAGGTCATGTTGCGACTGTACAGGACATTGGTTAGGCCACTTTTGGAATATTATGTGCAATTCTGGTCTCCTCCCTATAGGAAGGATGTTGTGAAACTTAAAAGGGTTCAGAAAAGATTTACAAGGATGTTGCCAGGGTTAGAGGACTTGAGCTATAGGGAGAGGTTGAATAGGCTGGGTCTGTTTTCCCTGGAGCGTTGGAGGCAGAGGGGTGACCTTATAGAGGTTTATAAAATCATGAGGGGAAAGGATAGGGTAAATCGACAAAGTCTTTTTCCTGGTTTGGGGAACCCCAGAACAAGAGGGCTTAGGTATGGGTGAGAGCGGAAAGATATAAAAGGGATCTAAGGAGCAACATTTTCATGCAGAGCATAGTGCATGTATGGAATGAGCTGCCAGAGGAAATGGTGAAGGCTGGTACAATTACAACATTTAAACGATATTTGGATGGGTACATGAAGAGGAAAGGTTTAGAGGGATATGAGCCAAATGCTGGCAAATGGGACGAGATTAATTTAGGATATCTGGTCGACATGGATGAGATGGACCGAAGAGTTTGTTCCTGTGCTATAAATCTCTATGACTCTGTGATTCTATAACCGAAATCCACATGACAATGACTTCATCCAATGACAAGACAATTGCCTCTGATTCATCTGAGGAGGCTTCAAATGGAGGTCCTTAAGAACCAGAGCTGATTTCAAAATAGGGGAAACAACTTGTAGGGAAGCAGATCTGGTGGACTAAGATATAATTGTATAAGCATGGAGATCTCAAAGGTGAAATCTTTTCTTCATTCCTTTCATGGGAATCTCAGCATAATTGTTATGGTCAACATTTAAATACCTTCAAACTGAATGGCTTGCTTGGCCATTTCAAAGGGCAGTTGAGATTCAACCACATTGCTGTGTGTCTGGAGTCACAATCAAACCAGACCCAACAAGGAAAATGCCATGAGGGACAAATTGTTTACACAGAGGGTGGCTCACATGTAGAATGAACTTGCTGAGGGTGCAGTGGTGGATGCAGACACAGTTATAACATTTTAAAAACACCTAGATAAGTCCACAAATAGGAAAGATTTGAAGGGATATGAGCTAGAAGCAGGGAGAAGGGACTGGTTTAGTTTGGGATGATGTTCAGCATGGACTAGTTAGACTGAAGGGACTGTTTCCATGTCGTATGGCTATATCAAGCATCTAGATCTAGATTACTTACAGTGGGGAATCAGGCCCTTCAGCCCAACAAGTCCACACCGATCCTCCGAAGAGCAACCAACCCAGACCCATTCCCCTACATTTACCCCTTCACCTAGCAATTTAGCGTGGCCAATTCACCTAACCTGCACATTTTTTTTTGGACTGTGGGAGGAAACCGGAGCACCCGGAGGAAACCCACAGCGAGAATGTGCAAACTCCACACAGACAGTTGCCTGAGGCAGGAATTGAACCCGGGTCTCTGGCGCTGTGAGGCAGCAGTGCTAACCACTGTGGCACCGTGCTGCCCACTATGAGGATGGCAGAATAAATGCCTTGAACGACATTATTACATTCCATGCATTTTTATGACAATCAATCAAAACTGAGACTAGCTTTCACTTCCAGATGTAAGTAATTGTGATTAAACTCCACCTGCTTCAGCCATGGCATTTGAGCCCATATCCCCAGCCTTTTGTTCTGGAAATCTGGATTATTTTTAACACTAAATCAGCATATCTCTAAATTATTACATTAGTTTTAAGGTTCATTAAAAATAACAACAGTCAACATAGTGTGTGTGTGGACAGATCATGATAATGAGGGTGAGGAGCAACTCCTTCTTTGCACAGGAAGTTACACTTGCAAGTATAAAATCTGACCATGATTTTAAAAATAAGTACGACTTATTCCAAGATTTAACTCAGAAATTGTCACAATTCAAATTGCCTGAATCTCAAATGTAGGGCCATCAAACAAAATAATGCTCAAATCAAAAGCTTCATTCAAATCCAAATGTGCAGCTTTTGCTTGTAATGTTTTTCTAACAAGAAATTATTATCAACACAAGCATAATGACCAGCTGGATATGGCAGGAGAGAAACACAGGTAGATCTTGAAGTGCTTTCTGAGAAGAGCAAGATAACTGACATCCTTTTCAGCATTGGCTGCAGTTAAATTTATAGTGTTAAAAATTATTGATCTCTTCTCTATCAGTTGAAATGAGTGATCATTTGTCAGGAAGCTGTGTCTGTCAAATTAGTCAGTTTGACCCAACTGGCACGGTTGCTTCAAGCTACAAGTCGTAGTTTGAAGCCCCATCCCAGGATGGAGACACAAGATGTAGTTGATACGAAGAGAAATTAGCAATGGTGGTGGTTAGTGGTACCTTTAGTTTCATGGGGTATTAAACCGAGAGTGCTTATTAATCCTGTTCACTCAAAATGGTCACAGTACAGAAAGAGACCCTATGGCCCATCATTAGCTCTGTGCGCGAATAACTCCCCTAGTGCCACTCCTCTACATTTTTTCTCTTGGCAATGGATTTACTTTTCTTCAGAAAATCATGCAATTTGGGTCCCTTTGAAAACAAGGGATAGGAAAGGCAAGATTCATGAACCGTGGATGACAGGAGGAATTGTGCGGCTCGCCAAGAGGAAAAGGGAAGCGTACATAAGGTCCAGGCAGCTAAGAACAGAACAGGCTTCAGGGGAACATCCGGAGACTAAGACCAATCTTAAATGAGGAATCAAGTGGGCTAAAAGGGTTCATGAAATAACTTTAGCGAGCAGAATTAAGGAGAATCCCAAGGCCATTTAATCATGTATGAGAAGCAAGAGGGTAACTAGAGAAAGGGTTGGTCCACTAAAGGATAAGGAAGGAAGATTGTGTGTCGAACCTGAGAAAATGGGTGAGATTCTCAATTATTACTTTGCATCTGTGTTCACTGAGGAAAGGGACATGACGAATGTTGAGATTAGAGATAGAAGTTTGTTTACTCTATATCACATTGTCATAAGGAGGAACGATGTGTTTGGTCGGCTAAAAAATATTAAGGTGGACAAATCCCCAGGACCGGATGGGATCTATCCCAGGTTGCTGAGGGAGGCGAGAGAGGAAATAGCTGGGGCCCTGACAAATATCTTTGTAGCATCCTTAAACACAGGTGAAGTGCCGGAGGACTAGAAAGTTGCTAATGTTGTCCCCCTGTTCAAGAAGGGTAGTAGGGATATTCCAGGTAACTACAGACCAGTGAGCCCGATGTCAGTGGTGGGAAAGTTGTTGGAGAAGGTACTGAGGGATAGGATCTATTTATACTTGGAAGAGAATGAGTTTATTAGTGATAGGCAACATAGTTTTGAGCAGGGGAGGTCATGCGTTACCAACGAAATAGGGTTCTTTGAGGAAGTGACCAAGTTGATAGATGAAGTAAGGGCTGTAGATGTCATATACATGGACTTTCATAAGGTGCTTGATAAGGTTCCCCATGGTAAACTAATGGAGAAAGTGAAGTCACATGGTGTACAGGGTGTTCTAGCTAGGTGGATAAAGGACTGGTTGAGCAACAGGAGGCTGAGAGTAATAGTTGAAGAGAGTTTCTCGTAATAGAGAAAGGTGACCAGTGGTGTTCCACAGGGATCAGTGCTGGGGCCACTGTTGTTTGTGATAAGAGAGCATTAGTGGTCTGATCAGTAAGTTTGCAGATGACACGAAGATTGGTGGAGAATGCAAAGGGGAATGTCAAAGAATACAAGAGAATACAGATAGACTGGAGAGTTGGGCAAAGAAGTGGCAGATGGAGTTCAATCCAGACAAAGGTGAGGTGATGCATTTTGGAAGATCTAACTCTAGAGTGAACTATACTATAAATGGAAGAGCCTTAAGAAAGGTTGATGAGCAGAGAGATCTGGGAGTTCAGGTCCATTGTACCCTGAAGGCAGCTACATAGGTGGACAGAGTGGTCAAGAAGGCATATGGTATGCTTGCCTTCATTGGACGGGGTATTGAGTATAAGAGCTGGCAGGTCATGTTAAAATTGTACAGGACTTTGGTTCGGCCGCGTTTAGAATACTGTGTACAGTTCTGGTCGCCACATTGCCAGAAGGATGTGGACGCTTTATAGTTGAAGAGAGTTTCTCGTAATAGAGAAAGGTGACCAGTGGTGTTCCACAGGGATCAGTGCTGGGGCCACTGTTGTTTGTGATAAGAGAGCATTAGTGGTCTGATCAGTAAGTTTGCAGATGATACGAAGATTGGTGGAGAATGCAAAGGGGAATGTCAAGGAATACAAGAGAATACAGATAGACTGGAGAGTTGGGCAAAGAAGTGGCAGATGGAGTTCAATCCAGACAAAGGTGAGGTGATGCATTTTGGAAGATCTAACTCTCGAGTGAACTATACTATAAATGGAAGAGCCTTAAGAAAAGTTGATGAGCAGAGAGATCTGGGAGTTCAGGTCCATTGTACCCTGAAGGCAGCTGCATAGGTGGACAGAGTGGTCAAGAAGGCATATGGTATGCTTGCCTTCATTGGACGGGGTATTGAGTATAAGAGCTGGCAGGTCATGTTAAAATTGTACAGGACTTTGGTTCGGCCGCGTTTAGAATACCGTGTACAGTTCTGGTCGCCACATTGCCAGAAGGATGTGGACGCTTTGGGGAGGGTGCATAGACGGTTTACGAGGATGTTGCCTGGTATTGAAGGTGTTAGCTATGAAGAGAGGTTGAGTGGGTTAGGATTGTTTTCATTAGAAAAAAAGAGATTGAGAGGGGACCTGATTGAGGTCGACAAAATCATGAAGGGTATAGACAGGGTGGATAGAGATAAGCTTTTTCCCGGTTGAAGGATTCAATAACGAAAGGTGACACGTTCAGGGTGAGAGGAGAAAAGTTTAAGGGGGATGCATGTGGCACGTACTTCACACAGAGGGTGGTACGTGCATGGAAAGCACTGCCAGCAGAGATGGTAGAGGCAGGCATAGTAGATTTATTGAAGGTGCGTCTGCACAGATGCATGAGTAGGTGGGGAGCAGAGGGGTACAGATGCTTAGGAATTGGGTGATAGGTTTACATTTGGATCGGCTCAGGCTTGGAGGGCTAAAGGTCCTGTCCCTGGACTATAAATTTTCTTTGTCCTTTGTTCTAATTCCTTTGAAAGCCATGCTTGGATCTGTCTCCATGATATGCTCAGCACATTCAGATCCTCCCCACTTGCTGTATAGAAAAGCGTGGGGTGGAACTGAGAAATAAGAAAGGGATGATCACCTTATTGGGATTGTATTATAGACCCCCCCAAAAGTCAGTGGGAAATTGGGAAACAAGCTTGTAAGGAGATCTCAGTTATCTGTGAGAATAATAAGATGGTTATGGAAGGGAATTTAAACTTTCCAAACATCGACTGGGACTGTCATAGTGTTAAAGGTTTAGATGGAGAGGAATTTCTTAAGTGTGTGCAAGACAATTTTCTGATTCAGTATGTGGATGTACCTACTAGAGAAGGTGCAAAACTTGACCTATTCTTGGGAAATAAGGCAGGGCAGGTGACTGAGGTGTCAGTGGGGGAGCCAGAGAAAGTATATTCCTGTCAGGGTGAAAGGGAAGGCTGGTAGGTATAGGGAATGCTGAATGAGTAAAGAAATTGAGGGTTTGGATAAGAAAAAGAAGGAAGCATATGTCAGGTATAGACGGGATAGATCAAATGAATCCTTAGAAGAGTATAAAGGAAGTAGGAGTATACTTAAGAGGGGAATCAGGAGGGCAAAACGGGGACATGGGATAGCTTTGGCAAATAGAATTAAGGAGAATCCAAAGGGTTTTTACAAATATATTAAGGACAAAAGGGTAACTAGGGAGAGAATAGGACCCCTCAAAGATCAGCAAGGCGGCCTTTGTGTGGAGCCACAGAAAATGGGGGAGATACTAAATGAATATTTTGCATCAGTATTTATTATAGAGATAAACCTTACAGAGGGCTGTTTTCCGTAGAGTGTCAGAGGCTGAGGGGTGACCTTATAGAGGTTTATAAAATTATGAGGGGCCTGGATAGGATAAATAGACAAAGTCTTTTCCCTGAGGTCGGGGAGTCCAGAATTAGAGGTGAGAGAGGAAAGATATAAAAGAGACCTAAGGGTCAATCTTTTCACACAGAGGGTGATACGTGTATGGAATGAGCTGCCAGAGGATGTGGTGGAGGCTGGTACAATTGCAACATTTAAGAGGCATTTGGATGGGTATATGAATAGGAAGGGTTTGGAGTGATATGGGCCGGGTACTGGCAGGTAGGACTAGATTGGGTTGAAATATCTGGTTGGCATGGATGGGTTGGACCGAAGGGTCTGTTTCCATGCTGTACATCTCTATGACTCTATGACACCTGCTCTGGTCAACTTTAATGATCTGGTTATACTGTTCCAGTGCAGCAGAAATTCTCCCCAAAAACTGGGAGCCACCAGTCCAATGGGAGTCCTGTAACTCACACTAGCCAGTCCGTCTTTACATTGCACCACATTTGTAAGATCAACAAGTTTTAACTTAAAGAGGAAGAGAAAGTTATCCCAAAGACTTGTTCCCATGATGAAGCTAACAAAAGTAATATCAGCCATGGAAAGGTACAAGTTTCAAAACACTGTGCTCAGCAGACAGGAGAAATTCTCCAGGCCTCTCGCCTTATCCAGTAATCTCTGGTGGTGAGTACAAATGAGGGCAAGATGTGAATTGGCCATTACTGGCCATAAGGTCAAATATCTTGCCAACATACTCAACAGCTCAACTCATGCATGATTGCTCCTTCAGGCAAAATAGCGCAGACCGAGCCAGAAAATTAGAGTGAGCAAAGAGAATTTTAGAAATGGAAGCAAATTAATTGCTGGCAGTTGAGCCAACACCAGTAAAGACCAGACTGAGTGTTGGTAGATGTAACCAAGTAAATAAAAAAAGGGTGACGTATTTGAAAACAGGAAATGCAAAAGATGCGGAAATTAGTCTGTGTCTGTTTTCAGGCCCACATTTAGTATGACACTCTCAAGCAGGTTTTAGGCCCAATCTAAATATTCACTTGAGTTACCAGTCCTTTCCAGACTCATGTGTACGATCACCTTCCTCTTAGTTAGATGCGAGGGGCATTTGGGGTTGGAAAACTGAACAGGTCAATATCAGTGTTGGAGATATGCAATTGATAGGATTGTAAAATCACGGGAGTATTCTATCCCTCATTTCTTCACAGAAAGAGTTTTAAAAATCAAAACAAATCTTACCTTTAATTGACTCAGCTTCCTGACTTTCAGGAATTTGTCCAGCTGCTTTTTAAAGAACCTCAGTGAATTCCAATATTTTGATTCGCACCTGTAGAGTTTGAGGATTTACTGTGAATGGACATACTTTCCGATTAACTTACCTTTTCAGTATAATGTTTTTATGCTAATACTTCTTGGTTCTCCTATGCCCATCTGGCTCAAACAACCTATTTAATTTCACGGAAACTTAACCTATCATATTGCATTGAGTCTGACAGCTAAAAGCCTCAGAACAAAGTAACATGACAGTGTGGCTCTAGATGATAGTCATCAGTGAGCTACAGGCCTTGATTCTGAGTATAAGAGATATAGTTCGTAAGTTTGCGCAAGATTCCAAAATTGGAGGTGTAGTGGACAGCGAAGAAGCTTGCCTCAGATTGCAACGAGATCTTCATCAGATGGACCAATGGGCTGAGAAGTGGCAGATGGAGTTTAATTTAGATAAATGCGAGGTGCTGCATTTTGGGAAAGCAAATCTTAGCAGAACTTATACACTTAATGGTAATGTCCTCAGGAATGTTGCTTAACAAAGAGACCTTGCAGTGCGTGTTCATAGCTCCTTGAAAGTGGAGTCACAGGTAGATAGGATAATGAAGAAGGCGTTTGGTCAGAGTATTGAGTACAGGAGTTGGGAGGTCATGTTGCGGCATTGTTAGGCCACTGTTGGAATATTGTGTGCAATTCTGGTCTCCTTCCTATTGGAAAGATGTTGTGAAACTTGAAAGAGTTCAGAAAGATTTACAAGGATAATACCAGGGTTGGAGGATTTGAGCTATAGGGAGAGGTTGCATAGGCTAGGGCTTTTTTCCGTGGAGTGTCAGAGGCTAAGGGGCACGGATACGATAAATAGACAAAGTCTTTTCCCTGGGGTCGGGGAGTCCAGAATTAGAGGGCATAGGTTTAGGGTGAGAGAGGAAAGATATAAAAGAGACCTAAGGGTCAACTTTTTCATGCAGAGGGTGGTACATGTATGGAATGAGCTGCCAGAGGATGTGGTGGAGGCTGGTACAATTGCAACATTTAAGAGGCATTTGGATGGGTATATGAATAGGAAGGGTTTGGAGGGATATGGGCCGGGTGCTGGCAGGTAGGACTAGATTGGGTTGGGATATCTGGTCGGCGTGGATGGGTTGGACTAAGTGTCTGTTTCCATGCTGTACATCTCTATGACTCCATGACTGAACAATAACATCCAAAAATCATAGAGCTGAATTTAAGGAACAGAGGACTTAGGAACAGCTATAGGCCAATTGGCCATTCAAGCCTGCTCCACTGTTTGATAAATCATGGTTGATCTGCTTATAGCTTCAAATCCACTAACCTCCCAAAGCCATTTCTCCCTTGTCTATCAGAAGTCTATCTAAATCAGCCTTGAGTAAATTAAAGATCCAGGATTCACTGTGTTCTAGGGTAGAGAATTCCACAAAGTCATAACACTGGGACTACAGGATTTGAGTTTAGAGGGAGAGGTTGAATAGGCTGGGACTATTTTCCCAGAATGTCGCAGATTGAGTGGTGGCCTTGCAGATGTTTATAAAACATGAGGGGCATGGATAGGGTGAATATCCAAGGCCTTTTTCCTGGGATGGAGGAGTCCAAAGCTAAAAAGCATAGTTTTAAACTGAACCAGAGGATAACATTTTCACGCAGTGTGGTGCATATTTGGAAAGATATGCCAGATGAATTGGTGGAGGCTGGTACAAATACAGCATTTAAAAGGCATCTGGATGGGTATATGAATGGAAGGGCTTCGAGGAATATGGACCAAGCGCTGGCAAACAGGACTTGATCAGTTTGGGATGTCTGATTGGCATGGACAAGTTGGGCTGAAGGGTCAGTTTCTGTGCTGTATGACTCTATGATTATGGGAGAAAAAATTTCTCTTCATCTCTGTCTCAGAAGTGAGACTATTTATTCTTAACCTGTGTCCTCTCTCTTCTACAAAATGTCTAGCGATAATACCACTGGGCCATTGCCATGTTCAGTGGACCTGGGCTTGAATCCTGGCACAGTAATGCTAGAATTTAGGGAGGAAAACTGAAGGAGCAACACAGAATACTATAAAATAGGGGTCCATTACCCAGAAAGTGTTGCTTTTCAAAAGGAATTCCTCAACCTGTTGTACAGCAGTCACTGAAAGTAGACATGTAAGTGAGGCAACAGTTCAGAAGTTAAATCGTATATTGGCCTACATTGCAAAAAGGTTTGAGTTTGGAAGTAGGAATAACTTATGTACTAACACAAGATCTTTTTGAGATCACAGCTGGGGGTATTGCTTGCAGTTTTCGTCTCTTTACCTACAATTTTTTTTATTATACATTCATGGGATGAGGGTGTCACTGGCTTGGCGAGCATTTATTGGCCATTCCTAATTTCCCAGAGGGGGAATGAAGAGTCAACCATATTGATTTTGGTCTGGAGTCACACGTAGGACAGCCAGGTAAGGATGGCAGATTTTCTTCCCAAAACACCTTAGTAAACCAGATGTTTTTTTTTCAACTATGGATTCATGGTCATCATTAGACTCTTACTTCTAGATTTTACTGAGTTCAAATTATACCATCTGCCATGGCAGGATTCAAACACAGGCCTCCAGAACGTCACCTGGGTTACTGGACTAAAGTCTAGCAATAATGCCACCAGGCCATTACCATGTTCAGTGGACCTGGGCTTGAATCCCTCCACAGTAATGGTAGAATTTAGGGACGAAAACTGATGGAGCAACATAAAATAGTATAAAATAGGGGTTCGTTACCCAGAAAGTATTGCTTTTCATGGAGACAAAGGGAGACATCCTTTCAGAATCTGGCCTGTCAATTGACATTAAGATCTGGAACATTTCAGTAACATCACCTCTCATTCTTCAAAATTCCTTGGTGTAAAAACCCAATCTGTTCCTCATAAAATAAGCCAGGAACAATGCCAGGAAGGAATTCAATGGAACTTTCTGAACGGCTTCTATTGTATGATTTTTCAAATACAAATACCAAAACTGCACATAGTATTGTAAATGTAGACTCACCCAAGGCCATCATCGTCTTATTCACTGTTCTTTCTTTGAACACTTGCATTTTCGCTATGGTCTTCACATGGACAGTCCAAGCACACACCTACTTGAAGTATAACTAATTTGGGTTTACAACCCAAAATGTAATTTTAACCTATCACTAGGCAATATGAGCAATATATAATCCACCCATCTGCACTAGGCACTGAGTTGCCTAATCGGTGATGCTTTAAAGTGAAAATGTGATCCAACAAAGATGCTTATCTTGTCCCCACGGGTAATCTTCCAGCCCTCTGCTGTCCCCACTCCTACCCCATTAACGCTTCCCAGCACAAATGAAACTTTTGGCTGAGTGTGAGGAGTCATTGGCAATCCCCGAAACCAACTCTCAAAACTCACAGCTTGCTAGCATTAAATAAATAGGGGTCTGCCTTTAAAATCAGGCCTTCATGGGCCTCCATAGACAGAGGCTGAATTGTTCCATCTGTAGAGGTTGAGGAATTCCTTTTGAAAAGCAATACTTTCTGGGTAACGGACCCTTATTTTAGACTATTTTATGTTGCTCCATCAGTTTTCGTCCCTAAATTCTACCATTACTGTGGTGGGATTTAAGCCCAGGTCCACTGAACATGGTAATGGCCTGGTGACATTATTGCTAGACTTTAATCCAGTAAGGTAAAGACAATGACTGCAGATGCTGGAAACCAGATTCTGGATTAGTGGTGCTGGAAGAGCACAGCAGTTCAGGCAGCATCCAAGGAGCAGCAAAATCGACGTTTCAGGCAAAAGCCCCAGGTGATGTTCTGGAGGCCTGTGTTTGAATCCTGCCATGGCGGATGGTATAATTTGAACTCAGTAAAATCTAGAAGTAAGAGTCTAATGATGACCATGAATCCATTGTTGAAAAAAAAAATCTGGTTTACTAAGGCGTTTTGGGAAGAAAATCTGCCATCCTTACCTGGCTGTCCTACGTGTGACTCCAGACCAATAACAATATGGTTGACTCTGGGAAATTAGGAATGGCCAGTAAATGCTTGCCAAGCCAGTGACACCCTTGTCCCATGAATAAATTTTTAAAAAATTATAGGTAAGGAGACCAAAACTGCAAACTGCAAACCCCAGCTGTGACCTCAAAAAGATCTCGTGTTAGTACATGAGTTACCCCTACATCTGAACTCAAACCTTTTTTGCAATGTAGGCCAATATACGATTTAACTTCTGAACTATTGCTGCACCTCAATGTCTACATTCAGTGACTGCTGTACAGCAACACCCAGATCCCTTGTTCCATCCACACTCCCCAATATATCACCATTGAAATAATACTTTTCCTTTCTGTTTTTCACGCTAAAGTATGTAACTTCACTTTTAGCCACTTTGTAGAGCACCATGCATGAGGATACTATTAAAATACTGTTTGAATTGAACATAGTAAAATAGATAGGGTGAAAATTTGTCGGCAGGATGTTCTCTTAATTAGAGCCTCTGGAAGGCTTTCATTTGTGTTTCCTCAGGAAAGGTAGTACGGAGATTTGGCCCAATTTTCATCCGTAGAAAGGGAGGTGCCAGAGAATCATAGTGGAAAAGAAAAGATATTCCTAGTAGCCAGCCACCAGTCGGCTTAGCATCAATCTAGATAAGGTTTTACAAACATAACCAGAGAAACAAAAAGATTTTGGGAGGTTTGAGTTAATTAAGATGAACCAACACGGATTTATCAAAAGCAAATCATGGTTGACAGATCTTTTTTTTGAGGCAAATTATGTTGCTAAAAAGATTTTAAGAACAAGTTTGACAAAATATCACATAAAACTCTGGTTACCAAAGCGGAGGCCCACAACGTAGCAGTTTTCTTGTTAGCCTGCATAAAAATTAGCTTAATAAAGCTAAACTGCAAGTTTTGCCAATTACTTGTTTCTCAGACACTACAATGGTAGGCAGTGATGATCCCCAGATTCAATGCTAGGATCACTGCTTTTTCAATTATATGTTTATAGATGGCTTAGACCTTGGAATACATTTCTAAATAAAACAATAATCCCAAATTTAGAGACATTGCAAAGAATGAGGATGATACCAATTGACAGCAACAGTTTCAATTGATTGGCAGAAAAGTAATGGATAGAAATTAATGCAGAGACGTTTGAGGTGATACAATTTGGCAGAAGGGATAGGGACAGGTTATATAGATGTACTAATGGTTCAAAGTTATATGCAGAAACAGTGGCACCCAATGGTGCATATACATCAATCTTTGAAGATGGTTGGATATATTGAGAGAGCAAGGGATGAGAAAAAGGGTGTGGAATCCCGAGCTTTGTGAATATAGGAATGGATTGAGGTTATGCTGAACTATATAAAGCTCTGGCAAGGCCACAACTAGAGAATTAAGTCTATTCAGTTTATCACATTCTGGAAAGGAGCTAAGAGTTCTTGAGAGAATGCAGAAGAGACTTACTATAGCTATAGATTTGAGGGAGTTTAGCTACAAGATTAGGGTTGAGATACTGGAACTATTGTCTTTGGGGAGAAGGAAGTTGCGAGAATTTTTTTTAAATTCACTCATGGGATGTGGAAATCTCTGGATATGTAAGCACTTATTGTCCATCCCTACAGAGGGCAGCTTTTTTTCCCTTCATTTGTAGAATGCAGGCATTGCTGTCTGGTACAATATTTATTGCCAGTCCCTGGATGCCCTTGAGAAGGTGGTGTGAACTGCCTTCTTGCCCCGCTGCAGTCTATGTGCTGTAGGTAGACCCACATTGCCATTAGGGAGGGATTTCCAGGATTTTGACCCAGCAACAGTGAAGGACCGGCCATATATTTCTAATCAGGATGATAGGAGCTTGAAGGGGAACTTGAAGGTGGTGGTGTTCCCATATATCTGCTGCCCTTAACCTTCTAGGTGGGAGCAGTCATGAGTTTGGAAGGTGCTCGCTAAGAGTCAACCACATTGCTGTTGGCATGGAGTCAAATATGGGTGCGAGACCAGGCAAAGGTTATTGATTTCCTTATCTAATTGAAATTTGTCAACTAGATGGATTATTACAAGAATTGTCATTAGGCTGTCACTTTATTCCAGATTTTTTAACGAATTCAATTTCACCATTGGATGGAATGGTGGCTCAATGGTTAGCACTGCTACTTCATAGCGCCAGAGACCCAAATTCGATTCCACCTTCAGCTGATTGTTTGTATGTTGTTTCCACATTCTCCCCATGTCTGTGTAGGTTTTCTCTGGTTTCCTCCCACATTCCAAAGCTATGCAGATTGGTCACATTAAAGGATGTGCAGACTAGGTAGATGGGCCATGGGAAGTGCAGTTATGTGAATAGGGTGGAGGCGTGGGGCTGGACTAAATGCTCTTCAGGGAGTTGCTGTGGACTTGATGGGCTGAATGACTGGCTTCTATGCCGTAGGGACTCTATGATCTGCCAAAGTGAAATTCTGAAATAATCCCATGTCCCCAGAGCATTAATCTGAAGCTCTGGATTGCTAGTCCAGTGATCATTGCCACTAGTACCCCTAATTTGTTAAGAGTTATACAAAATTATGGCAAGTTATAGAATGTAGGCAAGAAAAGTTTACATTTATTGATTTTACAAGCACTGTGGACACAGACTTACAATTGAAGGGCAGGAGGTGGAAGGAGGTTATGAGGAAGAATGATTTTAAGTCACAGAGTGGGAATGCTGGGAATCACTGTTCATGAGAATAGCAAAAGAACAGCAATCAGTGGAATGGGGTGCCTGAAGACAATAAACTTCCAGAACGACAGGAATAGAGTGGGGAATGGGACTGACTGGATTGCTCAAAAGAAAGCCTACATAGACATGATGTGTTAAATTGCCTTCTCTGTGCCTTGTGAAACACCAGGGAGTACAATCATTGTGCTCAATGTCTCCTCAGAGGATAAACCTCTCAAACTTGGGAGTCAATCACATGAATTTTCAATGCATCCCCTAGAAGGGGCAGATCTTTCAGAATCAGAAACTTCAGGGTGAATAATACAGTGCAGCTTTTCAGAAGAATCACCATTTCAGTAAATGTTGGCTGAGGTTACCATGAAGGACTCTCCTCTTAGAGTCTTAGAGATGTACTGTATTGAAACAGACCCTTTGGTCCAACTCGTCCATACCAATGAATAATTAGAATCCCTAAAGTGTGGAAACAGACCATTTGGCCCAACAAGTCCACACCAGCCCTCCAATGAGTGAGCCATCCAGACCCATTTCCCTAACCTGTATATACTCCTGACCAATGTACTAACACTATGGGGAATTTAGCATGATCAATTCACCTAAGCTGCACATCTTTGGACTGTGGGAGGAAACTGGAGCAGCTGGAGGAAACCCACACAGACAGTCACCCAAGGCAGGAATGAGATATGCTAAATTAATCTAGTCCCATTTGCCAGCATTTGGCCCATATCCCTCTAAACCCTTCCTATTCATGTACCCATCCAGATATCTTCTAAATGTTTTTAATGTAATTGTACCAGCCTCCTCTACTTCCTCTAGCAGTTCGTTTCATACATGCACCACCCTCTGAGTGAAAAAGTTCCCACTTAGGTCCCTTTTAAATCTATCCCCTCTCACCATAAACCCGTGCCCTCCAGTTTTGGACTCCCAAGAAAAGACCTTGTCCAGTTACCCTATCCATGCCCCTCATGATTTTATAAACCTGGATAAGGTCACCCTTCGGTCTTACCTGAGGTGTGGTGACCCTGAGGTTAAACCACCATCATTTCTCTCTCTCTCTCTAATGAGAGCAGCCCTACGGCCTGATGGCAACTTCACCTTCAATTTTGGAAATGATTTCAGTCATGTTCTTGGTGGAAGAGTAAATCATATTGGTTCCTTCTTAAACAATTTGGGGCTGCAGCAAAATTTGTCATGGGCGATTTTTTAACGCGAATGCTCGGCCCAATGTGATTTCACAATGCACTACAAACAACACTCCTTTAGACTAAAGAGGAGCAGATCTCGAATATAAAGCGCCCCAAAGTAAATGAGGATTGTATAATGAATGTTTGGCATTCCGCGCTCTCGAGCTCTGACAATGTTTAATGAGTGTCTGAGGAGCCGCTTGTTGTGGATCGTCTATCTTTTAAAGTAAAAGAGTTCCCCGAGGGAGCATTTAAATAGTTCCCAATTGTTGTGTAGATCATGTCTAACGTTATTTAGTCTCTACCTGACGCCTGTGTAATAGCCTGGGCGGTTCCGATGGAGCCCATTCCATTGTTTCGGAACGTTTTCAAATTCAACATTTTTAAAAATCCAAAATAAGAGTGGGGAATAGGGAGGGGAACAAGTTTTAATTGTCACTGAAACGATCTGGTCTTGTTAAAAAAAAACCTGCTGATTTATTTTTTCGTTCAGAAAGGCATTTATGTCATTATTTAAAAAGCATGCTGACTTTAATTCCTGTCTGGACACGTTAAACTGTACTCAGACCAGTACACCAAATTTCATAGCTGTTGATTTAACAATCTTTCTCTTGATTTAACAAAAAATACTCGAGTTTATAGTCTGCACCGCCAAGTTTCGTCTGTAATTGTTTATTCTTCATCAGAGGTGTTCTCTCCCTTCACTATAGGATGGTGCCTTGTGTAGTCTGAGTGAAAGGCGACAGATAGATGCATGTTTCTGCTATCCGCATGAACCTGGATGTATGTATTTATCTAATAAATCTCTTGCAAACGACAGGAATTATTTGTCCCTTTTTCACCAAGGGGAAACAGGCCGGCACTTCTTGTCTAAATGATGTGCTAATGGACTCCATTCAATGTTCAGCTTTTGTGCTGAAGTCTAACCTGCCCGTGTGGGTGTGTTATTGTGGATAAGGAGAAAGACAACAGTCAGACTGATTCCCGTTTGTAAAGTTTTTTTTAAAATCTTATGTTACAAAATTTAGCTCGCAGGACAAGTCACTGCACAGCATTTTTGAGTATTTCAAAACAATTTTTTAATACATTTTCAAAGGCTGGCCGCTTTCTGTCAATCTAAAACTGACACCAGTTAATTTCCAGGTTTTTTTTATAAAAAAGAGATATAAATATAACTACCGACTTTCAGAAATATAATTTACACACAAAAAATGGCTTATTTACATTTCCGTTCGTAAAATGGTATTGTACACAGAATTATCTTCCTCAAGTACCCCTAACTGTGGGTTCCCAGTATCAGTGGGTTGGAACACAGTGTCTAGATTAGAGTGGTGCTGGAAAAGCACAGCAGTTCAGGCAGCATCCAAGGAGCAGGAAAATGTTTGGTTATCAGAGGCTGCTCTCTGAAAATCAGTCCCATCGCCAAATCCAAGGAACAGTCTCTCGTCACTTAACACATTGTCACAGCCAAATTATCCACCTCGTCATAAACGCAAAACACTGCAGATACTGGAAATCTGAAATGAAAGCAGAAAGTATTGGAGGAACTTAGCAAATCTGTGGAGAGTTCACGTTTGATATGAGTCCTCAGAATTACACTAAAAATGTTTCTCTCTCCACAGAGGCTGTCCCTGTTGAGTTCCACCAGCACGTTCTCTTTTTATGTCTAATGTTTTTTTAAAAAAAAATCCCAAAACAATCCCCATCTGAACATTAAACTAACAAACCATACTCCAAAGACTAGAAAATGCACCATCCCACTGGGAGACCGGCCGCTTCTGTTGGTCCAATCCAATTCAGCTCAAAGTCCTTTGAGCTTAGGTATTAAAGCGGGGCGTCGCTACCAAGCGTTCAATCGTTGGAAAATGATATCAATAAAACTGAATGTCCACACATGGGGGCAACCTTTCATTCCAAACGGAATGTTGTGCGGGTAAATTGAAGATGCTGCACCCTGAGTAGAGAATGAGAAAGGGAGATTGAAAAGGTGAGACTGAAATTGGAGAAAAACGATTGGAGAGAGCAAGGGAGGGCGTAGGATTGGAAAGAGTGCAAAGAAGATTTCCCAGGATGTTGCCAAGACTAGTAGGCATGAGCTTATAGGGAGAGTTTGCCCAGGATAGGACTTTATTTCTTGGATGGTCAAAGAATGAGGGTGACCTTATAAAATCATGAGGAACATAGATAGAATGAGGGCATGCAATCTTTTTCCCCCCAGGGATGCAAATTGAAAATTAGAAGGAATAGATTGATATTTGGATTAGATTACTTACAGTGTGGAAACAGGCCCTTCGGCCCAACAAGTCCACACCAACCCTCTGAAGTGCAGCCCACCCAGACCCATTCCCCTTCACTAACAATATGGGCAATTTTTTTTAGCATGGCCAATTCACCTGACCTGCACATTTTTTGGATAGTGGGAGGAAACCGGAGCACCCAGAGGAAACCCACACAGACCCGGGGAGAATGTGCAAACTCCACACAGACAGTCGCCTGAGGCAGGAATTGAACCCGGGTCTCTGGCGCTGTGAAGCAATAGTGCTAACCACTGTGCCACCCATTTATGGTGAGATTTAAGAGGGACTTGAGGGGCAACTTCTTCACGCAGAGAATGGTGCAAATATAGAATGGGCTGCCAGAGAAAGGCAGGTACAATAGCAACATTTAAAACAGCATTTGGATAGGTACAATGATGGGAAGGGTTGAGAGGGATATGGTCAAACGTGGCAATTGGAACTAGCTGAATAGGCCCCATGGTCAGCATGGACCAGTTTGTGGCATTGGGCCTGTTCCCATGTGAGAAGGGGATTGAAGATTGGAGATGGGGAGGAGTGAGATTGAAGGAGGAGAGAGATTGAAAATGAAAGGGGTGAGAATGAGGGACACTAAGAGAGATTGAAGGAAAAATGCCAAAGAAAGTTAAGAGAGTGAGATTGAAAATGGAAAGGGGACTAAAGGTGGAGAGGGATTGAAGATGAGAAGAGGGTTTGAGAATGGGAGAGGGATTGAGAATCGGAGAGAGATTGAGGATGGGGAGATGGGGGTTGAAGATGGGGAGATGGATTGAAGATGGGGAGGGGTTTGAGGATCGCAAGAGGAATTGAAGATGGGGAGATGGGGATTGAAGATGGGGAGATGGATTGAACATGGGGAGGGGTTTGAGGATGGTGAGAGGAGTTGGGGAAGGGGGGATGGGAATTGAAGATGGCGAGGGATTGAAGATGGGGAATACGGGATTAAGGACGGATTAAAGGTTGAAGATGAGGGAATATGACGCCGAGGTGGCGACTTGAAATCTTCACTTTCTGGAGAGTCTACTGCTCATGTATTCATTCTTCAGACCTCCGTTCCCTCCCGGGGATAAATCAAACTGTTGACACTGAAGGTGTTGTAGAAATGGCTGTTGAATTGGGTTGTCTGACCGCCGGAGAAAGTGTTGTGATAGCCCGCGCGGTTGAAGTGAAAGGAGTCCGTCACCTCGCTGGCTTCCTGCGAGGATAAGCTGCTGTTGGACGAGTAGGAACCGAGTGCAGAGACATTCCTTTGGAAGAAGTCATTGGCCAGGCCCATGGACACTTGCCTAGTGATGGGGCCACTGCCCACGGCGGCCATGCTGTTGAAGAAACTGTTCAGACAAGGGCTGGACGAGGGCGTGGAAAGTTTCGGGTCGTCGATGGAGCCCCGCGAGTGCTCCGGCTCCGGCGAGGCAGCTTCCAGCAAGAGCGGCGGGCTCTCGGTTAGCTTCAAGGCGGGAGTCCCTGCATTGTCCTGGGGCTTGCCATTGAGGGAACCCCCGAGGCCAGAGTTGGAGTCGGTTCTCCGCTTTCTCTTCCGGCGAAAGTTACCATTGTCAAACATCTTCTCGCAGTTAGGGTCCAGGGTCCAGTAATTCCCTTTCCCTGTTGGTGGATATATGTTAAAAAAAAAACCACAGGTAACTCCACATCCATCAACAGATTTTAGCAATAAACCTGAGTTAGATTAGATACAAGTTCACACAGCAACAGGAAACATTTTGGGGGAATGGGGGTTTCTTTACGAACTGTCACGATATATTGAAAATGAAACATTGTGAAGATAGCTGAAACAGTCCATGAAGTTTGCTGAGCACTATACCAGCCAGTTACACTTTCATTGCAAAGATCGAACCTCCAATAGAGTCTCAAAGCACCGAAAGAGCCCTGAGTAAAACAAAGAACTGCTTGAGACCCCAAACAGAAATTCCTGGGGAATCTTTATTGGAAGAAAGCAGCGTTTGGAGTCTGGTGACCCTTCAAGAGAACAGAAAGAGCCCATTTTGAACATTCACGTCAGCCCGCTTCCCACATCCAGTAGGTTACTTTTTTAAAAGGTACTTATTTTTCGAACATTGTCCTATCTCCCTTCTGAACGTTAATACAGAGGGTGTTTTCAGTAGCCTGCCCAGCATTCTCTCATGAAGCTCTTGTGCGTTTGTGTTAAATTAAACAACAGTTTTACTTTACCTCGGGGGTTTAACACAGGCGGATATTAAAAATGGGCAAGGAGTATTTTCAAGAGAGACAACTCTCCCCCAGTGACAAGTCGCCAAACCAAATCATTGCTGGGCCAAAATTCGCGAGTTTTTGCAAATGCTTCGGTGTTAATATTTACCCAGCTGGGTGTGGGGTTTGGCACGGACTAAGTTAACACTGGAACGTATTGTGATCCATCAGGACCAATTTGGGTTGCAAATCGGTTTGGAAATTGTACCCATAGCAGATCACAGCAGAAATGCATTCAGAGTTCAGATATATCTAGTTAAAAATCACACAACACAACCATCTGATGAAGGAGCAGCGCTCTAAAAGCTACTGCTTCCAATTAAACCTATTGGACTATAACCTGGTGTTGCGTGATTTTTAACTTTGCATACTCCAGTCCAAGCTGGAAATGTGTTGCTGGAAAAGCGCAGCAGGTCAGGCAGCATCCAGGGAACAGGAGAATCGACGTTTCGGGCATAAGCCCTTCTTTCCTGAAGAAGGGCTTATGCCCGAAACGTCGATTCTCCTGTTCCCTGGATGCTGCCTGACCTGCTGCGCTTTTCCAGCAACACATTTCCAGCTCTGATCTCCAGCATCTGCAGACCTCACTTTCTCCTCATACTCCAGTCCAACACCGGTATCTCCAGATATATCTATATATCTAAGGCAACAGGACTGGGGCAGTCATGAGGGGAGGAATGGGCTCCTACTCCACTTCTGCCAAAAGTGTAACAGCAAGCCAGGCAGCATCAGGAGGTGGACAGGTCCTCATGCTGCCTGGCTTGCTGTGTTCTTCCAGCCTCCTGCCTGTCCTCTTTGGATTCCAGCATTTGCAGGGTCTTTTTTTGTCTCTAAAAAAAGTATAGCACAACCCACTTGTCCCACTTTCCAGCACTTAGCCCCATAGCATTTTAGACCATCGAGTTTGCATGACCAAAGATACAGCACAGCAGGTCAGGCAGCATCCAGGGAACAGGAGATTCGACGTTTCGGGCACAGGCCCTTCTTCAGGAATTTTTTTCGACGTTTCAGGCCTGTGCCCGAAACGTCGAATCTCCTGTTCCCTGGATGCTGCCTGACCTGCTGTGCTGTTCCAGCAATAAAGTTTCAACTTTGATCTCCAGCATCTGCAGACCTCACTTTCTCCTCCCTGACCAAAGATACACCATAACTTACACTAGTCCCACTTTCTCGCACTGGACCCACAGACTTGAAGGTTATAACATTTCACGTGCTCATCCAAGTACTTGTTAAAGGTTGTGAGTTTGTTCCCCCCCACCCCCACCCCACTACCTTCCCAAGGCAGTACATTCCAGACCCCGAACCCCTCTGGGTAAAAAAAAGCTCCTCTTCAAATCTCCTGTAAACTGCCTGCCTTTCACCTTCAAGTTCTGCCCGCATGTTATTGACTGTCCCTCTGAGGGGAGGGGGACCAGCTGCTCCCTGTCCACTCTGTCCGTGCCCGTCAGGACCTTAGAGACAGGTGTCACCACCACCCCCACCCCCGCCAACCTTCACTGCTCCAAAGAAAACAACTCTGAGCTGATCCAATCGCCTGCCTTTACTTTCAAAAAGCCGAACCCGAGACGATGGGTCCAATGGCCTCTTTCTCCTCGAGCAGGAGTACAGGCAGAAAGTGCTGGATATACCCGAGAGAGAGAGAGAGAGGCTGCCGAGCTTCTCCAGCGGCATCTGCCTTTATTTCAGATCCCCGGCGTTTCACAGGGGGAAGGAGGGAGAGAGAGAGAGGGAAGAAGGGAAGGAGAGAGGGATGGAGGGAAGAAGGAATGGGGACAGAGGGAGGGAGGGACAGACGGAGGGGAGAGGATAGGTGGACAGGGGGAAGGAGAGAGGGAAGGAGGGAGGGATGAAGGATGGACAGGAGGAGGGAGGGAGAGAGGGAACGAGTCATAGAGGTGTACAGCATGGAAACAGACCCTTCGGTCCAACCCGTCCATGCCGACCAGATAGCCCAACCCAATCTCGTCCCACCTGCCAGCACCCGGCCCATAGCCCTCCAAACCCTTCCTATTCATATACCCATCCAAATGCGAGAGGGAAGGAGGTTGGGAGGGAGGGAGGGACAGAGAGAGGGGAGAGGGTAGGAGAGACAGAGGGAGGGAGAGAATGAAGGCGAGGGGGAAGGAGCGGGGGAGGGGGGGGGGCAGAGGGAGAGACAGAGGAACTGGCTCACCTGGATCGTCCTCGTCCCTCGGCACCTTCTTGAAGCAGTCGTTGAGGGAGAGGTTGTGTCGGATGGAGTTTTGCCAGCCTGCCTTACTCTTCTTGTAGAACGGGAAGTTCTCGGCCACGTACTGGTAGATCTGGCTGAGGGTGAGCTTCTTGTCCGGGGCGTTTTGGATGGCCATGGCGATCAGGGCCGAGTAGGAGTAAGGAGGCCGGACCAGCTTGAGCAGCTCCTCCTGGCTGGCGAGGGAAAGCCAGCCCAGCTCCGCGGCTCCGGGCGGCCCCGAGGAGGGTGCCGCGGGCACGGCGGGGGGGGGGGGGGCGGGGGGGGGGGGGGGGCAGAGGGAGAGACAGAGGAACTGGCTCACCTGGATCGTCCTCGTCCCTCGGCACCTTCTTGAAGCAGTCGTTGAGGGAGAGGTTGTGTCGGATGGAGTTTTGCCAGCCTGCCTTACTCTTCTTGTAGAACGGGAAGTTCTCGGCCACGTACTGGTAGATCTGGCTGAGGGTGAGCTTCTTGTCCGGGGCGTTTTGGATGGCCATGGCGATCAGGGCCGAGTAGGAGTAAGGAGGCCGGACCAGCTTGAGCAGCTCCTCCTGGCTGGCGAGGGAAAGCCAGCCCAGCTCCGCGGCTCCGGGCGGCCCCGAGGAGGGTGCCGCGGGCACGAACTGCGGAGGGGCCGGGAACGGCGAGGGGCTCTGACTGTGCAGGTACGGAGACGGTGATCCCCCGGCCGCCGCCCCGTTCAGCCACAGGTAAGGGCTGGCAGTGCCCGGGTAGTCCGCCAGCGGGTAGCCCGCCTGGTGCTGGTGCTGGTGGTACATGTTGAAGTTCTCACAGTAGACTGCCATGTCGGAGAGGTGAGGCGCAGCTGCGTTGGCACAGAGCGGCGTGGAGTTACATCGCTGGGAATCCTGAAAACCAACAGAGTTCATAATCCCAGCCCCGGCAGGGGTGGAGGGGGGGGGGTGGGGGGTGGGGGAGGGAGGGGAGATGTGGAGGGCGCGGGGGGGGGGGGGGGGGGGGGGGGGGGGGGGGGGGGGAGGGGGGGGGGGGGGAGATGTGGAGGGGAAGGAGAGAGGGAGGGGAGAAGTGGAGGTAGAGACAGAGGAGACCGTTTCACAAGTTGCTTCGAGGACAGGTGCGAAGAGAAATGCCAGAGCCGCTTTATTTATATACCTTATGTGGATTTCAGCAGCGCCTGGGGCCAGAGGGTGTTGTGTAGACGACAGGACTCGCTCCCTCTCTCTCACACACGCACCACACCCCACCCTCCCGAACAAGGCTGAGTGCCGAAAGAAGGGGAGGTGTTGTGTGTGTGTGTGTGAGAGAGAGAGAGGAAACAATGACAGCTCACCAATCAGGCGCTCGGAAAACCCTCTCCCCTGATTCTCTGCCTACAACCTGTTGCAAAATCTTTTTAGTGATCCCTCAAAACAAAACACTGTGCCTTTTCAAAACATTCATTTCCCCCCGGCTAGATATTTTTCTAACAAAATTGGTGCAGCTCTCTTGAAGAGCTTCATTTTTGTCTTGCACTTTTTGTGCGTGTGTGGGGGTTTTTTTTTGGCTAAAAGACAACAGCTTATTCACCACTCGGCAACTCGCTCACTTCAAACTGGACAGGAAACCCGCTGGAGGTTTTATCCAGGGTCCTAGGTATTAGAGACTTCAGTTAGCGTGAAAGATTGGAGGACAGAGAGAGGAGACAGACTGGGGAGAGGTGGCGGGGGGGGGGAGGGGTTGGGGGGAGAAAGTTTCAAAATCAGGACGGACCTGGACAGAGTAGACCGGGGAGATCCCACAGGTTAAAAAAAAGGAGAACGAATTCTGAAGAAGATTCATAACCATCGGGGTTAACTGTTCGTAAAACAGAAACTGCCGGAAAAAAAAATATTCAGGAGGTCTGGTAGCACCTGTGCAGAGAAAGCAGAGTTTAGGTTTCGGGTCCCTTTTTCAGTAAAAAAGAGTGTGTTGCGGGAAAAACACAGGCAGCATCCCAGGAGCAGGACAGTCCACATCTCGACCATTAGCCCTTCATCAGGAACCTCACTCATCATCCAGCTTCAGCCGGAAACTCTCCTGCTCCTCGGATGCTGCCTGACCTGCTGTGCTTTTCCAGCGCCACTCTCTTGGACTCTGATCTCCAGCATCTGCAGTCCTCACTTTCTCCTTCTTCAGAGCAAAATAAAAACCCTGCGGATGCTGGAAATCAGAAACAAGAACAGAAATTGCTGGCAAAACTCAGCAGACCTGGCAGCATCTGTGGAGAGAAAGCAAAATTAACTCTTCAGTTCTGTTCAGACCTGCTGAACTTTTCCAGCAAAATTGTTTTCTGATTCTGCATTTCTTTGATTTGATTTGATTTTTGTTTTGTGTAACTCTGTTTCTGACTCTGCAGTTGCGGCTCCTGAGTTTTTCTAGCACTCTCTGTCTGATTCAGATTTCCGGCATCCGCAATATTTTGCCTTTCCATGAGAATGAAACGGGTAAGGGTTTCTGTAAATAAACTGTGACGGAAGCAGATTCAAGTGAGTTAAAAATCACACAACACCAGATTATAGTCCAACAGGTTTATTTCGGAGCGCTGCTCCTTCGCCAGGTGGTTGTGGAGTATAAGATCATAATACACAGAATGTATGGCAATGAATGAGTTTGCCAAAGATTCTGTGCATTACTCAGAGGGAAATGGGTCTGGGTGGGTTACTCTTCGGAGGGTCGGTGTGGACTTGTTGGGCCGAAGGGCCTGTTTCCGCACTGGAGGGAATCCAATCTAATCTAAACAGTGCCCTACGATCTTTTCTCTACAACTACCTAATGCAGGAGCGTCGCTCCGAAAGCCAGTGCCTCCGATTAAACCTGTTGGACTATAACCTGGTGTTGTGTGATTTTTAACTTTGTCCACCCCAGTCCAACACTGGCTTCTCCACATGAAATTCAACTGAGGGGTGGTACGTGTATGGAATGAGCTGCCAGAGGATATGGTGGAGGCTGGTACAATTGCAACATTTAAGAGGCATCTGGATGGGTATATGAATAGGGAGGGTTTGGAGGGATATGGGCCGGTTGCTGGTAGGTGGGACGAGATTGGGGTGGGATATCTGGTCGGCATGGACGGACTGGACCGATGCTGGACATCTCTATGACTCTAGAGGGTATGATGATTATTTGCACAGAAATGTGTAGAAAAGGCGGGAGGTTAACACAAAATCAAAAAGAAAAGCTCAGAGAACCAGTGCAGACACGATCGGCCGAATCTTTGAAGAACGGCAAAGCTCTCTTGGTTAAGAGCGAGTTCAGAACTGCAGCCACAAGGGAAGCTCACCATTGCAGGAAAACATCACCCCTTTAGACAGTGAGGTCGGCATTGCTGGGAAATACAGAAATCGCCGCCAATGGGGCCAGTCCCAGAAGCAGTCGATGTGTTCCCAGAGGGAATACTCAGGGAATTCTTTGTTCCCGAGTCTTGCAGGTCCCGTGGGCGAATTCCGACTCTCCCGATAGTGAAGCCAGTTTTTAAAAAGCCAACAGCCGATTTAAACCCAATTCGATTGGAAGCTGCAGAAACGACAAACTGTGCCCCGTGGCAATATTATTCACACCGTACAACAGCACGGGTAGACGTGGGAGTGGGAGAGTGGGATTACAGCGATGTGAGCACATATCGATGTGCTGTTTAAACAGGCCGGGATCATCCCAGGCTAACCAACAATTCCAATTCTCAATTCCAATTTTGGTAAAAGTTCCCAGTACAGACCCTTCCTATCGGAAGGATGCTGTAAAACTTGAAAGGGTTCAGAAAAGATCCACAAGGATGTTGTCAGGGTTGGAGAATTTGAGCTATAGGGAGAGGCTGAACAAGCTGGGGCTGTTTTCCCTGGAGTGTCAGAGGCTGAGGGGTGACCTTATAGAGGTTTATAAAATCATGAGGGGCATAGATAGAATAAATAGACAAAGTCTTTTCCCTGGGGTGGGAGAGTCCAGAACTAGAGGGCACAGGTTTAGGGTGAGAGGGGAAAGATATAAAAGAGACCTAAGGGGCAACTTTTTCACTCAGAGGATGGTACATATATGGAATGAGCTGCCAGAGGATGTGGTGGAGGTTGGTACAATATTTAAAACGCGTCTGGATGGGTATATGAATAGGAAGGGTTTGGAGGGATATGGGCCGGTGGGACTAGATTGGGTTGGGATATCTGGTCGGCATGGACGGGTTGGACGGAAGGGTCTGTTTCATGCTATATATCACTTTGACTCTATGACTCTATCTTGTCGCACTCTCCAGCCCCATCTGCGGAGTCCTGGGCTTGTCTCTGACTTTCTCTCTCTCCAGATACTGCCAGACCTGCTGAGCTTCTCCACGAATTTCTGGATTTTTCTTGCTTCAGATCGCCAGCATCGACAGTTCTTTGTTTTAGTATAATTCGATTTCTATTCTTTTAATATCCAAATCGATTCTATTTAGACTATGTCTGAAAACGAGACTCAGTCCTGTTTGGTAGAGAGGGAAGATTAACCACGAGGGGCTCTCTTTCTCAACCTGCCCCCTCTCCTAAAATGCGGTGACCCTCAGATTAAACCATCGTCAGTCATCTCTCTCTCTGATGAAGGACTATTATGAGAGAGTATGGAGGGAGGGGGGCGGACAGAGTGGGCAGAAAGTGGAAAGTTCAATCAAAAGAGGTTCAGAGGGGGATTTGAGGACAAAAAACACCCTTTGCACCCAGAGGGTGGGGGTGGGGGGTTCTGGAATGCCCCGCATAAAGGGGTAGTTGAAGTGGGAAACCTCACAACCTTTAACAAGTCCATGGTGGAGCACTTGACGTGTCATGACTTCAGCTGTACAGGTTCAAGTACGGAAGAGTGGGACTAGTGTGGGTTGAGTATATTTTATTGAGATAGTTACCAGCTGCAGGACTTCTTTTGTACTGAGTGAGCGTCTGATTCCTTGATTCCATCAGTCTTAATGATCTGGAAGGACTCGGTGTTGTGTACCAGGGCTATTGGCTGTGCTATACTATAGGAGAAAGTGAGGCCTGCAGATGCTGGAGATCAGAGCTGAAAACGTGTTGCTGGAAAAGCTCAGCAGGTCAGGCAGCATCCAAGGAACAGGAGAATCGATGTTTCGGGCAAGAGCCCTTCATCAGGAATCAGGATGAAAGGCTTTTGTCCGAAAAGTCGATTTTCCTGCTCCTCGGATGCTGCCTGACCTGCTGTGTTGTTGCTGGAAAAGCGCAGCAGGTCAGGCAGCATCCAGGGAACAGGAGAATCGATGTTTCGGGCAAGAGCCCTTCATCAGGAATCAGGATGCTTTTGTCCGAAAAGTCGATTTTCCTGCTCCTCGGATGCTGCCTGACCTGCCGTGTTTTTCCAGCACCACACTCTCGACGCTGACCTCCAGCGTCTGCAGTCCTCACTTTCTCCCTGCGTTATGTTATAGCTTATCCCTGATGAAGGGCTTATGCCCGAAACCTCGATTCTCCTGCTCCTCGGATGCTGCCTGACCTGCTGTGCTTTTCCAGCACCACACTTCTTGACTCTATGCTGTAGCTGTGACTATTTGAAAGGCAAGCCAAAAGATGATGTTTGTACGGTGGAAATACAAATTAATTTGCAACAACCTTCCACCGCCTGACAGCCCGCGATATGCAAGGCTTCACTTCAAACCTGAGACATCTTCAACCAAAGACGTTTGGTGACCAGTATTATTTATTTTAGATTCAGTGGCGCCGAATAAAGGAATAAAGGAAAGCCGCCTTTTGTAAAAAGACGTGTGGGTGAAAAATAAAGTATTTTTTTTGCTTATAATTTTTTTTTCCAAAATGCGTTACGGTCATTGGTTTGGTTTTAAGGGTTAATTTGCAACGGTTTTCTTTATCACAGTCACACCTCTGAACAAGATTAATACAAACAGCCCTGATCCAATCACGATTGGGAGATGTCGGTGTTGAACTGGAGTGTACAAAGTTAAAACTCACACAACCACCTGATGAAGGAGCAGCGCTCAGAAAGCTAATGCTTCCAAAACAACCTGTTGGACTATAACCTGGTGTTGTGTGATTTTTAACCTCGATCCAATCACAGCTTTCATGATTTTTTATTTGAAAGAACTATGTAAAGATTCGACATGTTTGCGGGCACATCCCCAGATCAAAGCGAGAGTTTATTCGTTACTAAGGTTATATTGAACGACAGTTCCCATTAACTGGTAGTCAGTTAATCGGTACTCTGTCCGATTTGTTCTTACTGAGGCTAACGGGATTTTCTACAAAGTTAAAAATCACACATATGGTACTTTGTACACCCAGTCCAAAACCGGGATTTTCTACATTTGACTAACAGAGAACTCCCAGGCAAATAAAGTGGGCTTTCGACCGTGGGGTTTAGTGAGTGGATTCATCAGTACTGAGACAAACCGCTTTTTCTCCTTACAGTGAAATTCGAGACTTTCTTAAAAAAAAACTCGGATGTGGGATTCACTGACCGAGCTCAGGTTCCGCAACAGCCGGGTCTCTTTGCTCTCTAGAACAAATTCAACCCGTGGAACTAGATAAATTCAGAGCGCACCCAGAAACTGCACTCTGCAACACTATCACCTGATGAAGGAGCGGCGCTCCGAAAGCTAGTGTTGGACTGTAACCTGGTGTTGTGGGATTTTTAACTCTGCAACATGGTCCGTTTTCTTTCTGCAAACAAGCTGTGACAGTTCGTTCAACAGCTTGTTGTATAGAGATTGCTTTGAAACGGATTGAAACGCACGCAGCTTGTGTATGCGCGCCTTAGCTCCATTTAGGAATAGGAGTCGGCCGTTCGGCCCCTCTCCGGGATCTGGATTGAGTAACGTCCCCCAAAACAAGGCAGTGTGAGACGCGACCTCTCTCTGCCCACACTTCATAATCCTAACCCATCACCCTCGCAGTAAAAAGACACAGGAATGTATCTGTCCACGGTTATGCTATAGGCAGCACGGTGGCTCAATGGTTAACACTGCTGCCTCACAGTGGGGGCCTGGGGACCTTGGGGACCCGGGTTCGACTTCAGCCTCGGGCGACTGTTTGTTTGGAGTTTGCACGTTTTCCCCTGTGTTTGGGTGATTAGATTATATTAGATGTGGAAACAAGTCCTTCAGCCCAACAAGTCCACACCGACCCTCCGAAGAGCAACCCACCCAGACCCATTCCCCTACATTTACCCCTGCCCCTAACACTAATGGGGCAATTTAGCATGGGCTAACGTGGCCAATTCACCTGACCTGCACATCTTTGGACTGTGGGAGGAAACCGGAGCACCCGGAGGAAACCCACGCAGACACGGGGAGAATGTGCAAACTCCACACAGTCTCCTGAGGCGGGAATCGAACCCGGGTTCCCAGGCAGCAGTGCTAACCATTGAGCCACCGTACCGCCCAAAGAATATCCCAGAGTGGGACTGCGCATGGTGGATTGGTCAGTGTTGAGGGATGTCTAAGTTAAGTGCATTAGTCAGGAGTAATGGATCTGGGTGGGATACTGCTCGGAGGGTCGGTGAGGCCCCCAAAAGGGCCTGTTTCCACACTATGGGAATTCTAATTCCAGAGAATAAAATGGCCATATATCAGCGGGATGAACTCCGCTATATTACACCAGAAAGGACATAAGCAGACATCTTTCATTAGATAATCCAGGGATCATAAATAGATTTTGCGGGAACGATAGGAACGGAGGATTGAGAAATCTTCCATGTCACCTTGAGACCTTAACCAGTAAAAACACAACCTAAACGAGTATTTCTACCCTATCCCATTGGATGTGTGTACCTATACATCGGGGACAACAATTTGAGAACAATTTGACTCGTTTTCAAATCATCAGAAAAGGAGTTAGCTCTGAGTATTAGCGTGGACGAAGTCTTGATCAGAGCGATGCTCCGAAAGCTAGTGTGCTTCCAATTAAACCTGTTGGACTGTAACCTGGTGTCGTGCGATTTTTAACTTTCTACACCCCAGTCGAACACCGGCGTCTCCAAATCTTGATCAGAGGAGTACAGCTAGTTTTCTTCAATACTACAATCATAAAACATGAAACCGCCCCAGTGTTCAGTCAAGACTGACCGGAACATAGGTCTGTCTGAAAACCCTTTTCCTCAACAACACCCGCTGCAAAATCCCGACGAAATCTGCCGTCGATTAATCGATGTGATTCCGTTAACGTCGCTTGGAATAAACGCTTCCTTTTTTTTATGGTGCTCAGGGTACAGCGACCTGCAACACCTCAGAATCACAGGGAGCTGTTTAAACGTCGCTCAGTTAGAGCGACCACATCAGAACTGTAATCAGACATTTCTCCTCGTCACCAAATCTTGTACATTTGTCAAGTTACACAAGTAAACGGGCATTTTGTTTTTAAAGTCTGGATCTGGATCTCTCTAATCACCTCCTGAAATGTGAAGTCTGCTCAGTTGGTCAAATCCTGCAATGAC
>NC_057710.1:16403376-16405597 GCF_004010195.1 Chiloscyllium plagiosum
ATCAGATCCCTTTCCGAACATGCTGAATACAAACCATATACTTTGTGCTCAACTCAAAAGTTATCCAACTGTCTCCTAGCTCATCGATTCTCAGGGTGTCAAAACTGAGAAGAGCATTGTTTTACGGCCAATCGAGATGAGCTGGAATGCTTCCACTGAAAAGGCAGTAAAAGCAGATTCAGAGTTAGATACAATACATGTATAAGTGGGAGGGATTGGATACAGGGAAATGTGGCTGTCTGGATACAGGATTGGCTGGCCAAAAGAAGACAACAGTGGTAGTGGATGGAAAGTATTCCACCTGGAAGTTGGTGACCACTGGTGTCCCACAGGGATCTGTTCTTGGATCTTTGCTCTTTGTAGTTTTTATAAATGACTTGGATGAAGAAGTGGAAGGGTCAGTTAGTAGGTTTGTAAATGACAAAAAGGTCAGTGGTGTTGTAGGTAGTGTTGAGGGCTGTTGTAGGCTACAACAAGACATTGACAGGATGCAGAGCTGGACTAAGATGTGGCAGATGAAATTCAACCTGGCTAAATGCAAAGTGATTCATTTTGGAAGGTCGAATTTGAATGCTGAATACAGGGTTAAAGATAGGATTCTTGGCAGTGTGAAGGAACAGTAGGACCTTGGGATCCACTTACATAAATCCTTCAAAGTTGCCTGTCAAGTTGATAGGATTGATAAGAAGGCATATGGCGGGCAAAAATGAGGACTGCAGATGCTGGAAACCAGAGATTCCTGATGAAGGGCTTTTGCCCGAAATGTTGATTTTCCTGCTCAGATGCTGCCTGATCTGCTGTGCTTTTCCAGCACCACTCTAATCCAAAAAGAAGGCACATGGGGATTGAGTTTAAGAGCCATGAGGTTTTATTGCAGCTCTATAAAACCCTGGTTAGACCACACTTGGGGTATTGTGTTCAGTTGTCATCGCCTCATTATAGGAAGGATGTAGATGTTTTACAGAGGATGCAAAGGACATTTACCAGGATGCTGCTTGGATTGGAGGGCTTGTCTTATGAAGAGAGGATAAGTGAACCAGGGCTTTTCACACTGGGGAGAAGAAGGAAGAGAGGTGACTTGACAGAGGTGTACAAGGTAATGAGAGGCATAGATAGAGTAGATAGCCAGAGACTTCCCGCGGGGAAGAAATGGCTGTCATGAGGGGTCATAATTTTAAGGTGATTGGAGGAAAGTATAGGGGAGATGTAGGTTCTTTACGCAGAGAGTGGTGAGTGCGTGGACTGCACTGCCAGCGGTGGTAGTAGAGTCAGAGACAATAGGGACATTTAAGCAACTACTAGACAAGCACATGGATATCAGTAAATTGAGGGGTGTACAGGTTAGGTTGATCTTAGATTGAGATAAATGCTCAACACAACTTTGTGGGCTGAAGGGCCTGTACTGTTCTATGATATATATTCCAGGTGGAGGTAAGACTTGAAAACAGGTTTCCTGGTTTGAAAATTGGGATATTCCCACTACACCTTGATGCATATATGAACAGGAAGGGTTTAGAGGGATATGGGCCAAGTGCTGGCAAATGGGGCTAGATTAGGTTAGGATATCTGGTCAGCATGAACAAGTTGGACTAAAGGGTCAGTTTCCGTGCTGTACATCTCTATGACTCTATGACCCAGATCCTATGGATCATGTCCAACCATCTTTAGCTGCTTCTTCAATTACTTTCCCACCATCATAAGGTCAATAGACAATAGACAATAGGTGCAGGAGTAGGCCATTCAGCCCTACGAGCCTACACCGCCATTCAATATGATCATGGCTGATCATCCTTAATCAGTATCCTGTTCCTGCCTTATCTCCATAACCCTTGATTCCACTATGTTTGAGAACTCTATCCAACTCTTTTTTAAATGAATCCAGCGACTGGGCTTCCACTGCCCTCTGGGGCAGAGCATTCCACACAGCCACCACTCTCTGGGTGAAGAAGTTTCTCCTCATCTCTGTCCTAAATGGTCTACCCCATATTTTTAATCTGGTTCGGCACTCACCCATCAGCGGAAACATGTTTCCTGCCTCCAGAGTGCCCAATCCTTTAATAATCTTATATGTCTCAATCAGATCCCCTCACAGTCTTCTAAACTCAAGGGTATACAAGCCAGTCGCTCCAATCTTTCAGCGTAAGGTAATCCCGCCATTCCAGGAATTGACCTCGTGAACCAGAATGTCTTTCCTCAAATTTGGAGAACAGAACTGCACACA
>NC_057710.1:16409265-16447923 GCF_004010195.1 Chiloscyllium plagiosum
GGGGAGCCGCGGGGGTGGAGAGATAAATGGCAGGGGGGTGGGGCTGGGGAGAAGGTCGCTGAAAGTACAATAGGTGGATGGAGGTGGCGGTAAAGATGATAGGTCAGCGAGGAGGGTGAAGTGGATAGGTGGGAAGGGAGCTTGGCAGATAGGATAGGTCATTAGGACAGTGCTGAGTTGGAAGGTTGGAACTGGGGTAAGGTGGGGGGAGGGGAAATGACGAAACTGGTGAAGTCCACATTGATGCCCTGGGATTGGCGTGTTCAAGGCGAAGGATGAGGCGTTCTTCCTCCAGTTGCCAGGGGGGGTGAGGGAGCGGCGGTGGGGAAGGCCCAGGACCTGCATGTCCTCAGCAGAGTGGGAGGGGGAGTTGAAATGTTCGGCCATTGGGTGGTGGGGTGGATTGTTGCAGGTTGTCCCGGAGATGCTACCTGAAGTGCTCTGCAAGAAGGTGTCCGGTCTCCCCAATGTAGAGGAGACCGCATCGGGAGCAACAGATACAATAAATGATGTGTGGAAGTGCAGGTGAAGCTTTGATGGCTGTGGAAAGCTCCTTTGGGGGAAATCCGTTACTTCCGATGTAGTCTCCTCTACACTGGGGAGACCAGTCGCCTTCTCGCAGAGCGCTTCAGAGCAGATCCAACCTTCCAACTCAGCACCGTCCTCATGAGCTGTCCCACCTGTCAATCTTCCTTCCCACCTATCCGCTCCACCCTCGTCTCCAACCTATCACCTTTACCCCCACCTCCATCCAACTATTGCACTGTCAGCTACCTTCTCCCCAGCCCCACACCCTCCTATTTATCTCTCCACCCCCAAGGCTCCCAACCTCATTCCTGATGAAGAGCTTTTACCCGATTTCAAGATTACACTATAATCTTGAAAGAAATTCAATGGACTAATCATCTAAATACAGAGACTACAAGAGCAGGTCAGAGATGAGGAATCTTGCAGCAAATAACTCACCTCCTGACTCCCCAAAGTCAGTCCACCATCTACGAGGCATAAGTCAAGAGTGTGATGGGATACTCCCAACTTGCTGCATGGGCATGGCTCCAACAATACGTGACAAGCCAGAGAGTATCCAGGAGAAAGCAGCCTGCCTGATTAGTACCATATCCACAAACATTCATCCCTCCACCACTCCAGTAACAGCAGTATGTATTATCTACAAGATGTACTGCAGAAATTTACAAAGTCTCCTTAGATAGCACCTTCAAAACCCAAACTAGAAGGTTTAATACGTAGGAACACAAACACTTGGAGGTTCCCCTCCAATCCACTCACCACCCTGAAGAGAAAATATATTGCTGTTCTTTCAGTGTCAAAATCTTGGAATTCCCTCCCTAAGGGCATTGTGGGTCAACCTCTAGCATATGCACTACAGCAGTTCAAGAAGGCAGCTCACTACCACCTCGCAAGGGCAACTAATGATGAAGCAATTGGGTTGTATTTCGCAGTTGCAATGTAAACATGTGAAGGGTGCTTTTTGAATGCAAGATCCACTTTAACTTGCTAGAGAAACTGCTTCAACAGAGCCAATAACCAGGTAACACAAATTGAAGATAATTGCTATAACACCTGAAGGCAAAGATAAAGATCCCTTATTTTCTGTAATACAGCCAGTTACTGTTTGGAATGCACTGTCTGAAGGTTGAAGGGAGGCAGATTCAACAGTAGTTTTCAAAAGGGCATTGTGTAAAAAAAGGTAAAGACTGCGCAGGAGCAAGGGGAGTTGAACAAGTTGAATAACTCTACCTAAGGAATGGTTCAGGCTTTCTCCAAGCCATATTTTTTCCAAGATTGTGGGTGGACAATACAGGTTCCTTGTCATTGTATCTAATGTGCAAAGAACAGATGGTAAGCTTTTGAGAATTCCTGCTACAAAAGGCAGTGCAGACAATGATTCTCGGGGATTTGATACAGTCCTGAGGAGAGATGGGAACATTCCCAGCCATCAGGGAACAGCTTCTATCTGAACGCTGCTGTGACAGCAGAGATACGTTGGTGACCACGTGGGTTAATTGCCCGGCTAAAAGAGGTGCAGTCACCGATGCAGATCGAGTGATAAGGGCAAACACCGAATCCCTCAGACCACCTCCGTTGTTTCAGGCAAATTGTGATTGATTGCTGTATTAGGTTGAAAGGGCCCCCCACTCAGCAGATAGCCCCAGGGAAACTCTCTGAAAGAAATCTACCTGCCCCCGTTCAAGCAGCTTCTACAGCAAGATTTTCAGCAGCTTGCACATGTGCTGGAAAACCTCGCTTATCACTTGTCACTTTTGGCTCCCCCAACGTTGGTGACTTGCAGGAAAATAAGCTGAGTTTCTGATACTCTTAGAAGGTAGGGACTAGACACTGAACTCCTGTATAATGTGGCCTCCAATCTGTATCCAACTGCTTTTCCACAGAGCTGTGTTGTTAAATGGAGTCATGTGGCTTCACAGGGTCACTCATTCCTGCTTAATCCAGAACAACTCCAGCTGTGATCAATTAATTCATTTGGCGGGTAAACAGGGCAAATGGTTTACAATTCAGGGAAGGGGCTATAACATAAAGAATATGGAAAATAGTGACCAGAAGTATGCCATTCAGCCCTTTGGTTGTGTTCCACCATTGTGATCCCCTGGCTCAGCGCCATATTCCTGCTTTCTCTGCATATGGTTTGATACCATTAACATCAAAACATTTATCACTATTGAATATACTCAGTGACTCAGCCTCTACAGCATTCTGCGGTCACAAATTCCACAAGTTAACTATCCACTATCCACTGAGTGAAATGTTTCTTCATCTCAGTCCTAAATGGTCAACCCCATTTCCTGAGACTGTGACACCTTGATACAAACTCTCCAACTAGCGGAAACATCCTCCTTCAACAAATCTGCCCAGCCCCAATAGAACTTTGTACATTTCAAACCAATCTTACCTCATACAACAGTTTTGCCGTCACTGGTAACAGCCTAGGTAACCCGAGCTGTGTTCTCTCTTGCACTGCCTCTATGGCAAGCATATCCTCTCTTTGGTAGGAAGACCAAAACTGCACACAATACTCCAGGTGTGGTCTTATCAAGACCCTATATTATAGTCATAGAGTCATACAGTAACTAAACAGGCCCATCAGTGCAACCAGCCAATGCCGACCATAATCCCAAATTAAATTAGTCCCAGCCGAGCTGTTGCTGGCCCATATTCCTCCAAACATTTCTTAATAGAACATAGAACATTACAGTGCAGTACAGGCCCTTCAGCCCTTGATGTTGCGCAGCCCTGTCATACTAATCTGCAGCCCATCCCACCTGCACTATTCCATGTACGTCCATATGCCTGTCCAATGACAACTTAAATGCACTTAAACTTGGCGAATCTACTACCGTTGCAGGCAAAGCATTCCATACCCTTACTACTCTCTGAGTAAAGAAACTACCTCTGACATCTGTCTTATACCTATCTCCCCTCACTTTAAAGTTGTGTCCCCTTGTGTTTGCCGTCCCCATACTTGGAAAAAGGCTCTCCCTGTCCACCCTATCTAACCCTCTGATTATCTTGTATTTCGCTAAATCTCTAAGTGTGTTAATCACATACTTATCCAAATGTCTTTTTATGGTTGTAACTGTACCCATATCCATTACTTCCTCTGGACGTTCATTCCACATACGAAGCATTCTGTGTAAAAAAGTTGCCCCTCGTGTCTCTTTAAAATCCTTCTCCTCTCACTTTAAAAATATATCCCTAGTCTGGAAATCCACAACCCTTTGGAAAAGACACCTACCATTTGCCTAATCATGGTTTTATAAACCTCTATAATGTCACCTCTCAACTTCCTAAACGCCAGTGAGAAAAGTTCCAGCTCATCCAGCCTCTCCTTATAACTCAACACCTCCAATCTCAGCAACATCCTGGGAAATCTCTTTTGAATGCTCTCCAGCTCCATAATATCCTTCCTGTAACAGGAGTACCAGAACTTGACAGAATATCTGGAAGAGACCTCACTAAGGTCCTGTAGAACCTCAATATGATGTCTCAACTCTGATACACAAAAGTCTGAGCTATGAAGGCGTGTGTTAAACGCCTTCTTAACTACTCTGTTCACATGACGAAAGTTACAAAGAATAATGTACATAAATCCCTAGGTCTTTCTGTTCTACAGCACTGCCCCAAGTCCCACTTTTAATTGTATAAGTCCTGCCCTTATTTGTTGTATCAAAATGCAATACCTCACTTTTATCGAAATTAAACTCTATCTGCCACTCCTCAGTCCATTGACGCAATTGATCAAGATCTCTTTGTAATTTTAGATAACCTTCTTCATTGTCCACTATATCACCAATTTTGGTTCATGAGTAACTGCAGGAAGTGGGTACAGCAAAATAGGGAAGTAGTTAATATTTAAACTGAATAGTGAGGGCTAGGGATCGAATTTGGAAAAAATTGGTAAATGTATGAATAGAGTTGAGGCCAAAGACAAAGATATTAATATGGAAAATAATAAACAGATTTTGATAGAGGTTGATAGAGAATAGGAGCAATAAGACTAGAACTTGTAAAGAGGATAAAAGAATGAAACTAAAGGCTCTGTATCTAAATGCACATAACATACAAAGAAAACAGATGAATAGAAAATGCAAATAGAAATCAATATCTATGATTTGGTAGACATTGCAGCGACATGACTGCAGGGTGACTCAGATTTTTACTTGAATCTTGAAGGATAGAGAACATTTAGGAATGAGCGAAAACTAAAAAAAGGTGGAAGGGTGACTCTCTTAATGATAGCACCAAGAGAGGGATGACCTAAGTTTAGGGAACCAGGGTTTGGAAGGAGATTGGGTTGAGATGAGAAATGTTAAAAGCACAAAGTTACTTGCGGGAGAAACGTATAGACTCCCTCACAATAACCACACTGTAGTTGACAGGAGTTATGACAAAGGTCATGAACTCGAAACGTAACTCAGCTTTTCTCTCTGCTGATGCCACCAGACCTGCTGGGTTTCTCCAGCATTTTCTGTTTTTGTTGTGAGGAGTTCATAGAATGTTTTCTGGATAGTTTTTAAGAATAGCATGTTCCACAAACAACCAGAAAGCAGAATATACTTGTCCTTGTATTGTGCAATGAGACAAGGTTAATGAATGATCTCATAATGAAGGCACCCCTAGGTTAAAGTGATGATAATATAATTGCATTTTCCATTCAGGTGGAAGGAGACACAATTGGGTTCAAGACTTAACTTTTTAAATTTAAATAAGGCATGAAATTACAACTGGTTAAGGTTAATTGGCAAATTATATTAATCAATAGGCCATTTGTGGTTAAACAAAAATATGAATTATAAAATCAAACTAAAATTGAAAAAGCATGTCATTGTGGAAAGACAGATTGGACAAAACATAAAAAAAATCAAAGAATACCCAAAATGAATAAAATGGGAACAATTAGAATACAAGACAAAACTAGTCAGAAATATTAACAGATATTGAAAGTTTCTATAAATATTTAAACAGAAGAGAGCTAACAAAGTGAGAACTGGTTCCACTGAACATGAGTTTGGTTGCCACCTGATGAAGGAACAGCGCTCCGAAAGCTAGTGTTTCCAAATAAACCTGTTGGACTATAACCTGGTGTTGTGAGGTTTTTAACTTTGATCAGTTCATTGGAATTCTTTGAGAAGATAACAGATGCTGTGGGTAAAGAACAACTGGTGCATGTACTGTACACAGGTTTCCAGAGGCATTTGTCAATGTTCTGCATCAAGGTTATTGTGTAAAATAAAAGCATACGGTATCATGGTTAGTATTTTGGTGATGATAGAGGATTAGCTGGCTGACAGGAAGCATAAATGGGTCTTTGTCAGGTTGACAGATGTAACAAGTGATGTGCCATAGGGATTGATATTGTAACCTCAACTATTTATAATTTCTATAAATGGTATCAATGAAGGCATGGAAGTTAGGCTTGAGAATTTGCTGGAGACAGGTAGAAAGTATGCTGTGAAATGAACCCAAATAGGTTACAAAAATGTTTCGATAATCGAGTGGGCAAAGATGTAGCAAAGGAGTAAAATGTGCGAAATGCAATGTTGCCAATTTTGGCGGGAAGAATAAAAAAGAAGCGATTTTATCTAAATGGTGAGAGATTGCAGACCTCTGAGATGCAAACAGATCTCATTGTTGTCATACGTGAATTTCAAAAGGTTTCTTTGTAGGTACAGCATGTAATTATGAAAACTAAAATAATGTTATTAAGCACGAAGAGAATTAAGTACGGATAGTCAACATGGTTTTGTGAAGGGTAGGTCGTACCTCACAAACCTTATTGAGTTCTTTGAGAAGGTGACCAAATGGTGGATGTGAGTAAAGTAGTTGATGTGGTGTATATAGATTTCAGTAAGGTGTTTGATAAGGTTCCCTACAGTAGGCTATTGCACAAAACACAGGGGCATGGGATTCAGTGTGATTTAAAGGTTTGAATCAAAAATTAGCTAGCTGAAAGAAGACAGAGGGTGGTGGTTGATGGGAAATGTTCATCCTGGAGTTCAGTTACTAGTGAGGTACCGCAAAGACCTATTTTGGGTCCACTATTGTTTGTCATTTTTATAAATTTCCTGGATGAGAGCATAGAAGGGATGGGTTAGTAAACTTGCGGATGACATTAAGGTCGGTGGAGTTGTGAATAGTGACGAAGAATGTTGTAAGTTAAGAGAGACATAGATAAGCTGCAGAGCTGGACTGAGAGGTGGCAAATGGAGTTTAATGTGGAAAGGTGTGAGAAAGGTGTGAGGTGATTCACTTTGGAAGGAGTAACAGGAATACAGAGTACTGGGCTAATGGTAATATTGATGAGCAGAGAGATCTTGGTGTCCATGTACATAGATCCTTGAAAGCTGCCACCCAGGTTGATAGGATTATTAAGAAGGCATCCAGTGTCTTAGCTTTTATTGGTAGAGGGGTTGAGTTTTGGAACCACGAGATCATGCTGCAGCTGTACAAAACTCTGGTGCAGCCACATTTGGAGCATTGCATACAGTTCCGGTCACCACATTATAGGAGGGATGTGGAAGTTTGGAAAGGGTTCAGAGGAGATTTACTGGGATGTTGCCTGGTAGGGAAGGTCTTACAAGGAAAGGCTGAGGGACTTGAGGCTGTTTTTGTTAGAGAGCAAAAGGTTGAGAGGTGACTTAATTGAGACATATCAGATAATCAGAGGGTTAGATAGGGTGGACAGTGAGAACCTTTCGGATGGTAATAGCTAGCACGAGGGGACATAACTTTAAATTGAGGGGTGATAGATATAGGTCAGATGTCAGAGGTAGTTTCTTTACTCAGAGTAGTAGGGGCTTGGAACGCACTTCTTGCAACAGTAGTAAACTCACCACCTTTAAGGGTATTTAAATGGTGATTGGATAGGCATATGGACGAGAATGGAATAGTGTAGGTTAGATGGGCTTCAGATTGGTTCCACAGGTTGGCACAACATCAAGGGCCGAAGGGCCTGTATTGCATTGTAATGTTCTATGTTCTATGTTCGAAAAATAGTGAGATTAAGCTTCAGTTTTACACAGCACAGGTTAGACTGCACCTGGAATATGTTGTACAGTATTGGTCATTTAAGGGAGGATGCAAATGCAGTGGAAGCTGTTACAAGACTAATACCCAGAATGTACAGATTTCAAATGAAGAAAGGCCAGACAGGGCAGGCCTGTATCTGTTTAGAATGTATACAATCCTGAGGGGTCTTCACAGAATAGATGGGGAGGGGATGTTTCCTCTTATGGGGGATACTGTTTAAAAATCAAGGGGCGCCCATTTCGAGCAGAGATAAGATAACATTTGTTCTCTTAGAGGATCACAAGTCTTTGTACTTCTCTCCCTAAAAATAGTGAAAATACAAACTTTGAATGATCTTAAGGCAGCACTACATAGTTTTTTTTAAGCAAAGGGGCGAAAGATTATTAGGGATAGGCAGGCATGTGGATTTGAGTTTACAAACAGACCAGCTGTGGGTGGTAGAGTAGAATGATGAGGGGTGAACTGCCCATTCTTGCTCCTGATTCCTATGTTCACATGAGCAGATTATCTGTACAGTTGCATCTGTCATTGTGTCTGGCTGGTAATGTAACAAACAAACAATGCTGGAGACACGCAGTATGTCCGGCAGCATCTGTGCAGAGAGAAACAGAGTTAATATTGAGTCAATTAAGAACAAAGAACAATCTGGACAGGAACAGGCCCTTTCGCTCACCAAGCCTGTGCCAACCTATCTAAACTAAAAAGCTTTTGCCTCCCCCTATGGTTTGAATCCCCCTATTCCCTGCCTAGTCGCATATATGTCAAGAAACCTTTTAAATGTTGTTATTGTACCTGCTTTTACATCTTCCTCTGGCAGCCCATTATAGGCACTTACCACCATCTGTGTAAAAAGCTTACCTCTCACATCTCCTTTAAACTTATGTCACCTGGTAATTGACATTGAGGTAATTGAGGAAATTTGGCATGATGGCAAATACCCTTGCCAACTTTTATAGGTGTGCCATAGAGAGCATTCTGTCTTGATGTATCACTTGCCTAGTATGACAACTGTACCATACAAGATCTGAGACGGTTACGGAGAGTGGTGAACTCGGTCTGGACAATCACAAAGGCCAACCTCCTATCTAAAGAGTTCATCTACCAGGCCCGCTGTCAAGGAAAGGCCGCCAGCATTCTCAAAGATCCATTCCACTCTGGCAATGTTTTTCTACAACCTCCAACATTGGGCAAAAGGTACAGAAGCCTGAACACACACACCAGCCGGTTTCGTAAACAGTTTCTAAGCCACGGTTGTTAGAATACTGAATGGTCTCATAAACTCCTAACATTTGCCTGTACCTGTTTTTGTTGTTGCCGCTGTTTACCTATCGTTTACTTATCTATACTACTTAACTCTGTGATCTGCCTGTATTGCTCGCAAGACAAAGCTTTTCACTGGACCTCGGTACACGTGACAATAAATTAAATTAAGTTCAATTCAATTCAATTCATTTCTAACCTGGTCAAAAAGACTCTGACTATCCACTCTATCCATACCTCTCATAATTTTGTAAACTTCTATCAGGTTGTGCCCTTAGCCTCTGACATTCGAGTGAAAACAAACCAAATTGATCCAGTCTCAGGTAACACCTTCCAAACCAGGTAACATCCTGGTAAACCTTTTCTGTACCCTCTCCAAAGTCTCTACATCCTTCCCAGTAGTATGGCAACCAGAACTGTACGCAATATTCTAAAAGTGGCCTAACCAAAGTTCTATGCAGCAACAGTTTTGACTCTAAGATGATCACTGACTCCGCTGTGCTGGATGCATTGATATGATTTTGAGCAGTAGAAACGCCAGTGATATACACAGCCAACTGTGTCTGCTGAATGGGGTCTGGGATGTAGTGAGGAAATGATTGCTTTCACCCAGCTGCAGCTGCCACTAATCATTGTTTGCTTTGACAGTACTTCTGACTTATCGGAAAGATGTTGTGATACTTGAAAGGGTTCAGAAAAGATTTACAAGGATGTTGCCAGGGTTGGAGGATTTGAGCTATAGGGAGAGGCTGAACAGGCTGGAGCTGTTTTCCCTGGAGCATCGGAGGCTGAGGGGTGACCTTATAGAGGTTTATAAAATCATGAGGGGCATGGATAGGATAAATAGCCAAAGTCTTTTTCCTGGGGTGGGGGAGTCCAGAACTAGAGGGCATAGGTGAGAGGGGAAAGATATAAAAGAGACCTAAGGGACAACTTTTTCACACAGAGGGTGGTACATGTATGGTGATGAGCTACCAGAGGAAGTGATGGAGGCTGGTACAATTGCAACATTTAAAAGGCATTTGGATGGGTATATAAATAGGAAGGGTTTGGAGGGATATGGGCCAGGTCTTGGCAGGTGGGACTAGATTAGGTTGTGATATCTGGTTGGCATGGACAGATTGAACCGAAGGGTTTACTTCCATGCTGTATATCCCTATGACTCTGTGACTCTGTGGTGAAATGTCTTCAAGGGTAGAGTAATAGGATCTCTTCAGAGATCTATGTATAGACAACCGGAACTCTCTATGGAAGATACTGTATTGATTTCGCACTCTCATCCAGTTTGAAATGATATTGATGCAGAAGACATCCAACACCTGTAAAAATGTCTTGTAATCTCTAGAAGCTGGTCAGTAATCACTGACCTTTCTGCAATATATAGGGTTACCAATCCAAGCTTTAGCCTGGTTTCTGTTGAGATGAATGGATTTTACCTAAGTGTCTATTCTCTAGAATTCCAGATCTTCATTCTTCCCATTGCATTGGCCTCTCAGCCTCATACTTGGGATGAGTCTCATTCCATAATTTAGCCTGACCATTACCTTTGAGGGCTTATCTTCAGCTGCACTTTGCACAGGTCTGTGAATGCCATGATGTTGCAAGAGGCACTAAGTTTTCTAAATTCATATGAACCTGACAACGTTCTTTTACAGAGTCAAAAAGTGTGGCGCTAGAAAAGCACAACTGGTCAGGCAGCATCTGAGGAGCAGGAGAGCTTTTGATCAGGAGTGTGGGGGGGGCTTAAGGGGGAGGGAGAGATTAATGGGAGGGAGGTAGGGCTGGGGGAAAGGTAGCTGGGAAGGTGGTAGGTAAATGAAGGTGATGGTGTTAGGTCAGAGTGGAGGGTGGAGAGGATAGGTGGGAAGGAAGATGGACAGGTACGACCGTAGGGCAGTGCCGAGTTGGAGGGTTGGATCTGGAATAAGGTTTGGGGGGAGGGGAAATCAGGAAACCAATCAAATTGACATTTATCTCACGTGGTTGGAGCGTCTCAAGGCTGAAGATGAGGTGCTTTTCCTCCAGGCGTCGGCTGGCTAGAATTTGGTGGTGGAGGAGGGTTGGGTCTGACCGGCTGTGCTTTTCCAGCACCACCCTTTTCAACTCCGATCTTCAGCATCTTCTCAAATGTTCTTCTACAGTCAACATTCTAGCCGTCACAAAAAGGCGATCAGGTTGTATGTTGTATGGAGGCTTGATTTGCTTCTGGCTGGCTAAACATTTACCCACAAAATGATTCAGTTTCTTACAGTTAGAGCACTGCTTTCTCTGTGCTGTGCCCCTTGTGATATTTGCATCCTATCCTCCAGTCTTCATTTTTTTTTTTGTTGATCCTTTTCCAAATATCTCTTATTTTTTCCATTTTGTTGTTCTCTTTTTACTTGAAATATCTCTTAGCATAACTCAAATCTTTGTCCATTCACCCATTAATATTCTTTAGTTAATGATTGACAGCCTCAGAGCACTGGCATATGTTGCAAACTTTCTTGAGAGTATGTTTCTCCTCACTCAGCAGACATACTCTCAGTGTTACGCCTAAAAGAATTCTATCTCTGAGATCATCTTTCATTTCTCAAAAACCTCTCAGAATTCAGCTAGATGTGTCATTGCTATCATATATGGTTCAATTATCTCCCTCTCCCTAGGTTCTGATCCAGACACATAATATTCATAAGTAATATTAATAGAGGTTCAATACTTTTAAAATCTCTCCTGTTTGGAATTCTGCTTGTAATACAGCTGTTAGGACTCTTTTTCCTAGCATTGACGACAGAGCTGTTATAGAGTCATACAGCACGGAAACAGGCATTTTGGCCCAACCAGTCCATGCTGAACATAATCTTAAACTAAACTAGTCCCACCTGCTTGCTCCTGGCCCATATCCCTCCAAACCTTTCCTATGCACATACTTATCCAAAAGTTTTTTTAAATGTTGTAATTGTACCCACATTCACTTCCATCCACAGGAAGGTCATTCCACACATGAATTTACACATCTGTGTAAATATTTTCCCCTCATGTCTTTTTAAAATCTTTCTCGTTTCACCTTCAAAATGTGTTCCCTGGTCTTGAAATCCCACATCTTAGTGAAAAGCCAATTATCATTAACTCCATCTATAACCCTCATTATTTTATAAACTTCTATTAGGTCACCTCTCAACCTCCTATGCTCCAGTAAAACATTTCCAGCCTATCCGGTCTTAATTGATAACTCAAACCTTCCTTGTTATTCTTATGCGTTCTGGCTTTTTATTCCATTCTACACTGAGAGTGGAAAAAATTGCAGTTTCATTCCATAGCAGCAGGGAGTAGAAAGTTAACAACTACTCTGCCTGTCTGAGTCGTTACATTAATGTGCAGACTGTGCTTTTAATTCTTCTTTGCTGGTTATTTATAGTAGCTGAGTCTGTTACAACTCTGAAAATTCACTCATTCTCAACCTCACACGTCTAAAACCACATTTGGTATGTGGTTTAGTGGTTGCTAATACCTGTACTAAAATAAAAGCACTTACAGCAGAGGTAGAAGTCACAAAGTTACTGCAAGTGATTTCACACATTTCCTGTAACACAGGAAATAGTTGTCAATTTGCACAAAGCACAGTTCCACAAAATAATGACTGATGATCTATTTCAGTGATTTTATTCTTGGGAGAAACATCAGAGTTTCTTCCAATAATGCCACCTCAAAGGGCAGACCAACTCATTTCAACATCTTAGCCAAAAGGTGGTACCTCCATGAGTATCAAGTTACAGCCTTGGGTCTGCATTGACTTTCTAAGCATTTTGAATAAGTGCCAACCTTCTTCCTTTACCTCATTACAATACACATTGTTTTTATTTAGATAACACCCAATGCCCTCTTGAACATTTCACACAAACCAGACTTCGTCACACTTCCAGACAGTGAACTAGAGACCCAAACTAGTTGCTGTGTTAAAATGCTTTTTCTGACCTGGCAATTGCTTTATTGATGAATCCCTTTAAAACCGTGCTGTTTGATTCTCAATATGATTATCAACTCTTTCCAGAACCTTCTTGATTTTGAAAACTTGTATCAAATCTTCTCTCAGTCTTCTGCTCTCTGAAAAGAACAGTCCCAATTCCTTCTATCTTTCCTCGTGTCTCAAAGTGTCTCATCCTCAGAGTCATTCTCATAAATGACTTTTGCACTTTCTCCAAGTACATTCACATCATAGCTCTGCATGGCACTCATCTCAAAAACTGGAACAGAAGGAAAGGTAAGTGTAAGAGCATCATTAGATCTGGCCAAGTGATATCATTTAAAATCCTGTGGTACTGAAATAAACAACTTGTCGGTTGTTGGCTCTAAAGCCAAATACAAAATAGTAATCAGAAAGTTTAGTTCGACTCACCAAGGCTCCTTCAACAGCACCCTCCAAACCTGTGACCTCTAGCAACAAGAAAGACAAGAGCTGCAGATATACAGGAACACCACCACCTTTTTAATATTTGTAGACGAGATGTATATTTGCCACTCAATATGCATCAATCTCTTAGATCCATTTATTTTGGATACAGATAAAAATTTCTATGCATTTGTGTCCCATTGATATGATGCAAGCATCACTGGGAAGAGCAACATTTATTATTTTTCTTGAATTGGCCTTGAACCAAGCACTTTGCTAGGCTAGAGGGCAGGTAAAAATCAACCATGTTGCTTTGAGCTGAGAGTTACATGCCAGCAAGACCATGGAAGGGTGTCACTTCTCTAAAAAAATCTAAGCGAAACAGCCACGTTTTTACAACAATGAATGTTCATTGACACCATTACTGAAGCTAGCTTTCAATTCTGGATTTCTTACTGGATTTCACCAGTTGCCTTGGTGGGATTTTTTAAAAAAGCATATCATTCACAGGATGAGGGTGTTGCTGTCTAGGCCAACGTTTATGGCCCATTCTAGTTGCCAAGAGAGCAATTAAGTGTCAATCGCATTGGTGTGGGTCTGAAGTCACATGGAGGCCAGATCAGGTAAGGATGGCAGTTCCCTTCCCTAAAGGACATTAGTCAACCAGACGAGTTTTTCCCAACAATCAATTCATGGTCATCATTAAGCTATTAATTGTAGACTTATATTATGCAAACATTATTTCTATCCCCTATAATTTGAGCATTTGAACTCATGTCCTTAGAGTACTCGCCTTTACTTCAGGATCACTAGTCCCCATGACATTACCAGTTCATAGCTATCTCTGTTGAGTCGATTTTGTGAGTTAATTAGCAATCTTTTATCTCTAGGATCTGATGGGTCAAATCCAACCCAGACTGATTGGATTTGTCTCCACTGTTTGATACTGTGAGGGTCTTAGAATCATCGAATATATACAGCCTAAAAGGAAACAATCCTGCCCAACAACTCCATGTTGGGCCTGGTGTTAAACAAACTAAATGTCTCAATTCAGATTGCCCTGCACACAGGTCTATCGATCACATTGGTACCAATTAGCAATCTCACAGAGAAAGACCACAAAATGAATGAGTCCGGGAAACAAAACGCCAAGTCGCACAAAATCCTCTCACTTTTTGGACTGGACACAAGTTGTTGGAGCACAAGCAGGAAGCTCTGATGAACAATTCTGCTCCCAAATACCATTACAGGGGTCACTGGATTTTCAATGTGTGATTCAGAAATGCCTTGAGATGTTTCTGGAAAACAGAATGAGGTGAGATTGTGAGTTCTTCCCTTTGAAATTCAAAGAGACCATCACAGAAACTGAGGAAGAGAAAACAGAGGGAAAATAAAGACACTGCAGAACTCCACTCTATCTGCAAATCTTTTTTCAATCTCTCACTAAAGTGGTCACTTTGATAGCAATGACTAAAATTGCTTTGACTCATTCTACTTCTTCATGACGGGCTGGGCAGCTGTCCTTCTGATATCTGTAAGTAAAGACTGGAGGGATAGATTTTCTCTTGTGACCTTTTAACCTGAAATAAATATAAAGCTGAGAAGAGATAATCTTGTCTTAGAACTCATTCGGTGTTTTTACTCCTTCCCGCAGCTGATGACAGCTGCCTGCCAACCTGAGTTCTGTTCCTTTGATATCCTTGTAATTGCATCCCAGCACTTAGCAGGCTTTGTGGGCTTTAATCCTACTCTGGCCCAGGATGAGTTGTGAGGTAAAAGGAGTAAGTTGCTCAGCATTTCTGAATGACATCACTTCTTTTTCGAGATTTATTTTTCTGTTCCCGTCCACACCTCCCCCCACCCCTAGGCCCCTCTATCCACAGCTTTCCGATCAGACGAAGGAGGAAGAGAACAGGGGAGGGAAGGGAGACTTTGGAAGGGACTTAAAACTGAATTCCCTTGTAGACCAAAACATGCATACAAATTAGACGTAGGCCATTCAGCCCCTCAGAGTGACTCCACCATTCAATAAGATCGTGGCATATCCACTTATGGCCCCAACTCCACTTTCTCACCTACTCCCAATATTTGCTCATCACATTTTTAAGACAGAGATTCTTGACTAAGAAGGGGGTTAAAGGGTATGCAGCGTAGTTGGGAAAGTGGAATTGTGTGCATTGATGGTAGTCCAGAAGAGCACTGATTGAAAGACGTCAGAACTACCATCCAGCTGCTGTTTCAGGAACATTGACTTTAGGAAAGTATAATATTATCCTTCACCAAATGGATATTTCCCAAACCCCACAGTTTTTGCTCCTGAAGCTGCTACTATTCCAGCTGGATCACAATCCCACCCGATGCCCAGGAGGCATCCATTATATGGCCCGAGTCACCGTTTCTTCCTGTGTTACACCAAACAATGTAGTAGCATGCTATTCAACTGGAGAAGTCATCTCAACGTCGCAGCAGTACACCTACGGACATTTTTGATGGTGTTGGTACAACAGCATCGTGTCTATCATGTTGGGACAGGGATTACAGAGAGCTGGGCGAAAAGTCACCACTGAAGCTTGAGAATTTGAATTCAGTGCAAATGTATGTAGAAATAATGCACCAGGGCCTCAAAGCAAGTAATCCCATTCCAGCCTTGTCCACACGTGGACAAAACAGCTAAATGTACAAGGTGTGGACAGGAACTGCCCTCAAGAGCAAAGCCAAATTTGACCAAGAGCAACATCAAGGAGCAAAAATGCAAATCAGGAGGAATCAATGGGAATCAGGAGGAAAACTGTTTGGAATAAAAATGGCCTCATAAGAAGATGGCTGTGATTTTCCAGGCCTAGTTAGCCATGTGGCTAGTCCAGTTCAGTTTTTGGTCAATGGTAAACCCCAGGATGTTCGTAGTGGAGATTTCAGTGATGTGATACTATTGACCATCAAGGACAATAGTTAGATTTTCTCTTGTTGGAGATGGTCATTGCATGGCACTTGTGTGGTCCAATTGTTACTTGCTACTTATGAATCTCAACCTGGATATTATGTGTGTTTACTGTCCTTATTGAAGAAAGGATAAAATTGCATTAGAATCATGGTTTCAGATATAGTTTGTTCAAATGATTCCTGTAATGAAGAGGGTTATCTTAGGAGGTAAGGTTGGACAGATTGGTTCCATGCTTATTGGACTTGAGAAGAACAAGAGATGATCACATTGAAGCATATCAGATCCCGGTATGGCCTTGACAGGGTAGATCCTGAAAGGATCCTCTTGTAGAAAAGACTGAAACTTAGGGGATTTAAAAATAAGGTAACTCCATTTTACATTTTGTCTTTCAGAGGGTAATGAGTCTGTGGAAGCCTCTTCACCAAACAACAGTGGAGGCACGGTATTTGAATATGTTTAAGGCAGAAGTAGATAGATTGTTAGCTAACAAAAACAATAAGGCTATTGGAGGTACATGTGGGCACAATTGTATCAGCCATGATCTTATTGAGTGGTGGAGCAGACATGAGGGACTGAATGGCCTAGTTGTATGTAAGTCTAAGGCCAACCAATGACCTTCCCTCCATCATTAGGTCAGTGGGAATGTTTGCTGATGTTTCCACAACATTAGCACCATTTGTGTCTCATCAGATATTGGAGCAATCTGTGTTCACCCAGACAACACTCAGACCCAGGCAACATTTTGACTCGGGCTGAAGAGTGGCAAGTAAACTTCACACCGCACCAGGTGCCAGGCAATGATTTTCTCCAACAAGAAACAACCTAACTATCTCATTGAGTGGCATTACCATCACATAATTCCCTACTCTCTATATCCTGTTGTTATGATTAATTTCTCTATTCTGTAATTAAGGAGAGTACCTAAGTACTCTGTAACTAAGATGGCATCATGTGTTGGTGACATTGTTACACTGTAACTAACTTTATAACTCAACAAGCCATACTTAGATACCTGGTATTTAAGATAGCGCTGTAAGTGGTGACATAAACTTTTCACCATGCTTGTTTCAGTACATGTGACAATAAACCTAATTCTAAAAAATTCCAAAATTCTAAAAAATTTAAAACTGCTTTGGACCAACTATTTAAATATTCTATCTAAAGAAGTATAACAGGAATTCAATGGCAAGTAACTCAACACCTGACTCCCCAGATTCTGCCCATCATCTCCACAGCACAAGCCATTCCACCTGCCTGGATGAGTGCAGCACCAACAACACACTTTAAGCTCAACATCATCCATGATAAAGCAGTCCATTTAATTGTAACACTAACATATTCAGCATCCACTGCCTCCACTACCAATGCAATGGCAGCAGTGTCTACCATCTATAAGATCTTTCTTTACAACCTTTTACGTATTCCGACACCAGAAAGATACAGCAGTTTGAGAAGATGTTTCTCCACCACCTTCTCAAAGGCAGTTTGGAATGGTCAATAATTGCTAGCAGTACTGACTAGTCATGAAAGAATTATAGTCAAAGTGACCACGGATTATAGTTAAATATCACATTGGTTCATTAATGTCCCATGAAGAAGAATGTTTCCCGACCTCATAGAGTCATAGAGATGTACAGCATGGAAACAGAACCTTCGATCCAACCCATCCATGCCGACCACATATCCCAATCTAATCCACTCCCACCTGCCAGCACCTGGCCCATATTCCTCCAAACCCTTCCTGTTCATATACCCATCCAGATGCCGTTTAAATGTTGCAATTGTACATAGAGATGTACAGCATGGAAACAGAACCTTCGATCCAACCCATCCATACCGACCACATATCCCAATCTAATCTACTCCCACCTGGCCCATATTCCTCCAAACCCTTCCTGTTCATATACCCATCCAGATGCCGTTTAAATGTTGCAATTGTACCAGCCTCCACCACTTCCTCCAATGCTCATTCCATACATGTACCACCCTCTGCGTGAAAAAGTTGCCCCTTAGGTCTCTTTTATATCTTTCCCCTCTCACCCTAAACCTATGCCCTCTAGTTCTAGACTCTCCCACCTCAGTGAAAAGACTTTGTCTATTTATCCTATCCATGCCCCTCATGACCTTATAAATCTCTATGATGTCACCACCCAGCCTCTGACGCTCAGGGAAAACAGCCCCAGCCTATTCAGTCTCTCCCTATATCCCAAACCCTCCAACCCTGGCAACATTCTTGTAAAGCTTTTCTGAACCTGAACTACATTTGATGTTAATCACATGACTAATCCTTCACTGCTGTTAGGAAGGGTCTAACGAGCCATTTGGTTTCACAAAACCAAAGTAAGGAGAAAGTGAGGACTGCAGATGCTGGAGATCAGAGTCAAAAAGTGTGGCGCTCGAAAAGCACAGTAGGTCAGGCAGCATCCGCGGAACAGGAGAATCAATGTTTTAGGCATAAGCTCCTCATCATGAATGCGGGGGCCCAAGATGGCGGAAAGATAAATAGGAGGGGCGTGGGGCTGGGGTGAAGGTGGCTAGGTGGATTTGGTGAGTGATAGATCGGAGTGGAGGGTGGAGCAGATCGGTGGGAAGGAGGATGGATAGGTGGGACAGCTCAAGAGGGCGGCGCTGAATTGGAAGGTTAGATCTGGGATAAGATGGGGGGAGGGGAGATGAGGAAACTGGTGAAATCGGAACTGGTGAAGCACAGGCTGAGGAAAGCCCACCTCCCACCCCCCATTCTCACCACATTCTGCAGAGTGTTCGTTGAGAGTACACTGGACTGCAGCATCACTGCCTGTTTTGGGAATTGCTCCATCTCGGATCGTAAGACCCTACAGTACAGCTGAGAAGATCATCGGGGTCTCTCTTCCCTCCATAACAGACATTTACATCACATGCTGCACCCGAAAGCTAAGAGCATTGTGGAAGACCCACACATCCCTCACTCACACTCTTCCCCCTCCTGCCATCTGGCAGAAGATCCCCGAGCATTCGGTCTCTCACGGCCAGACTGTGCAACAGTTTCTTCCCCCAAGCCATCAGGCTCCTTAACACTGTATGATCGGACTCTTTCCCATCTTAAATGCTTTGCACAACTTTGAATTGCTGTTAGAAAAATGTCTATCATTTATCATTTTTCTATTACACTGTAACTTGTGTGTTTTGCACTTCTTATGCATTTTATGCTGTGTACGATTGTGTAGTTTGTGCTGTCCATGTAGTGCCATCAGTCCTGCAGTCCTATTTTACAGTATCAGTTGTATATGATAGACATGACAAAAAAAGCTACTATTACTACTAGGTACTACTGATTCTACATGGTTGGAGGGCTCCAAGGCAGAAGATGAGGCGTTCTTCCTCCAGGCATCAGGTGGCTAGGATTTGGTGGTGGAAGAGACCCAGGACTTGCATGTTTTTGGCGGAGAGGAGAGGGTGTGTTGAGCCACAGGGCAGGGGGGCTGTTTGGTACGTGAGTCCCAGAATGTTCACCGAAACGTTCTGCAAGTTGGCGTCCTTTCTCCCCAATGTAGAGGAGACCACATTGAGAGCAACGGACACTGTAGTTGAGGTGTTTGGATGTGCTGGAAAATCTGCCAGATGCAGCCTTGTGGGTTCAGGTTTTGCACCTCTTGTGGTGGCAAGGGAAGGTGTGGGAGTGGAGGGTAGATTGGTGGGGGCATGGACTTAACAAGGGAATCGCGGAGGGTATGCTGATAGGAGTGGGGAGAGAAATATATTTCTGATGGTGGGGTCCCACATTTGGAGGTAAGTACATGAGGGAAGGGTGTACTTACGTTTCTTGATGTGCGATTAGCTGGAGAAAAAGCGTTTATTGAGTATGGATTCTTCTCAGGATGAAGAACAGCAGAGGTCCTTTACAGGTGTGGGACAGTGTGGCCCTGAGCTAGGGCAGGGCTAACTACAGAGAGAGTAGGTGGCAGTGCATGCCTATGATAGTGGAGTGGAGGATCCGGCGGGAGAACCATTTTGGGACCCCACCACCAGAGATATATTTCCCTCCCCACTCCTTTCAGCATTCCACAGAGACCATTCCCTCCACAACTCCCTCACTAAGTCCCACCAACCCATCTTCTCCTCCCGGCACCTTACCTTGCCACCACAAGAGGTATAAAACCTGCTCCCGCACCTTCCCCCCTCATCTCCATCGAAGGCCCCAAAGGATCCTTCCACATCCGGCAGAGATTTTCCAGCACATCCAAACACCTCACCTGCTGTGTCCATTGCTCTCGATGTGGTCTCTTCTACTTTGCCGAGACAGGATGCCAACTTGCAGAACGTTTCAGCGAACACACGCACCAAATTACCCCACCGCCCTGTAGCCGATCACTTCAACTCCTCTCCCACTCTGCCAAGTACATGCAGATCCTGGGGTGGCACAGTGGCTCAGTGGTTAGCACTGCTGCCTCACAGCATTAGGGTCCCAGGTTCAACTTCAGCCTCGGCCGACTGTCTGTGTGGAGTTTGTACATTCTCCCCGTGTCTGCGTGGGTTTCCTCTGGGTGCTCCAGTTTCCTCCCACAGTCCAAAGATGTGCAGGTTAGGTGAATTGGTCATGCTGGACTGCCCATACTGTTAGGTGCATTAGTCAGAGGGAAGTGGGTCTGGGTGGGTTACTCTTCGGAGGATCGGTGTGGACTGGTTGGGCTGAAGGGCCTGTTTCCACACTGTAGGGAATCTAATCTAATCCTGGGCCTCCTCCACCACCACCAAATCTGAGCTATCCAATGATGGAGGAAAAATGCCTCATCTTCCAACTTGGGACCCTTCAACCACATAGCATCAACACCAAGTTCACCAGTTTCTTAATCTCCCATCCCCTCACCTTATCCAAGATCCAAGCCTTCAACTTAGCACTGCCCTCTTGAACTGTCCCACCTATCCATCATACTTCCCACCAATCTGGTCTGACCTATCACAATCAACCTCCACCTATCACCTTCCAAGCTACCTTCCCCCAACCACACCCCCCTCCTATTTATCTCTCAGTCCCCTTAGGGAACCCCCACCCCACATCCTTGATGAAGGGCTTATGCCTGAAATATTGACTCTCCTGCTTCTCAGATGCTGCCTGAGCTGCTGTGCTTTTCCAGTGCCACACTTTTTGACTCTAAACCAAACAATGTTACAATATGTTTTCAAGGCAACAACAGATGAGCAATAAATACTAGTCTTGCCACCAATGCCAAAATGCTAGAAAATGATTCAAAATAATTAAGGCTTGTTGTCTTAATCTTGCTTTTACATCCTTGTTTTGGTGTAGGTTGACATTGAGTCATAGAGGTTTACAGCAAGGAAATAGGCCCTTTAGCCCAATTTGTCCCTGTCATTCAGTTTTCACAATTAAACTAGCCCTATTTGCCTGTGCTTGCTCCATATCCCTCCATACTGTCCCATCCATGTACTTGTTGAAATGTTCCTTAAATGACAAAATTACACTCACCACCGCCACTATCTCTGGCAGTCCATTCCAGACACTTACCACCCTCTGTGTGAAAGAATTTCCCATTGTAGCTGTTTGTATCTCTTCCCTTGCACCTTAAACCTATGTCCTCTAGTTTTAGACTCCCCTATTATGGAGAAAAGCTGTTGGCTATCTACCTTATCTATACCTCTCATGATTTCACAGACCTCTATAAGGTCACTCTTCTGTCTCCTAGGCTCCAGGTAAAAATGTCCCAGCCTACACAACCTCTCATTATAACTTATTGGCTGTATCAGCAGAAACCTTGGTTTTTATGTACCACATTGGACAAATCCCAGGAAAAGCTTAACCTTGTTGCAGTTTTGATTTTGATAATTCAGTGCAGTACCGAAGGTCTGCTGTCAACTTTTGGATGAGTCTTTAAACTGAGGCCCCTGGTTGACTCTTTAGTTGGGCCATGCCAGTGAATCAAGGAGGCACAAAAGAAGCTGTACAGTGTTCTGACCAATATTTACTCCTCAACTAGCACTTAAAGGAGATTACCTGTTCATTTATTTTCTTACTGTTTGTGCAATCTTGCCATGCACAAATTGGCTGCTGTGTTTCCAACATTATGACCATCCTTATACTTAAAAAGGACCTTACTGGCATGCACTCCTGAAGTGAAATTCTTTAGTTCTCCTTCAATTGCTAAAATTAGCTGCATCAGGTAAATTAAAACCAAATTCACCAATAGTGTTCATACTTGTGTGCACTGGGAGCTACACATATGAATTGACATGACCCTGAGCTTTGCAAACAGAAAGAACATGAATGAACAGGCAGGTGGGACTAGTGTAATTTGGGATGATGGTCAGCATGGACTAGTTGGACAGAAGGGTCTGTTTCCATGCTGTATGACTCGGTGACTCTGTGCTGGTACAGCTCAACAAAATCAGTGACATCCACTCTGTATTTCATTTGTCAGGACAGTGCATTGACCAGACACTTTGCTTGGTGTAAAATTTAATCAAAGCTTGGCAGTTAACTGTCTGCCATCATTAGCTAGTGCATTCTCCATGGCTGCAGCGCTATCAATCAGAGTCCAATAGACAAACAATCAACACTCTCCTATCATACAGTATAAATGATGATTTTCTTGTATGCTGGTACTCCAGCAAATAATCCCGATCGGTGAGAGATGAAAAGCTTCGTAGAAACATAGAAAAAAGGAGCAGAAATTGTCCATTCAGCTCATCAAGACCATTCCAATATTTAACATAATCATGGCTGACCCTTTGTCTCAATGCAATGCTCATGTTTACCTTCAAGATATCCATCTATTTCTTTCTTAAATATTGTCCGTCACTTCATCGTCACACTTTCTATGGTAGAGAACTCTACAAGCTCGTCACCCTCAGCATGAAAATGTTATTTCTCATACTCTAAAGCAGCTCATATAAAATGGCTTATTCTGTATTCTGAGACTGGGATCCCTTGTTCCCACACCCCCTAGGTCTGGGGAAACATTATCCCTGAATCCATACCAGTCATAATTGTATACATTTTAATGAAATTCCCTCTCATTCATCTAAACTCCAGTGAACATAGGCCCAGTTGAACCAATTTCTTCTCATACCACAAACCTGCCATCTCAGGAATCAATCTAATGAAATTTTGTTGTGTTCTTTCTGTAACTTTCCTTAAGAAAGGAGGGCAAAACTGTATCCATTATTCCAGGTATGTTCTCAGCAAGACCATGTACAGCTAGAGTATGACTGCCTTGCAACTGTATTCATTTGTGATGATAATGAAGAGCCAATGGGTTCCAGGACATCTCTGCAGGATGGTTAGTGTCAGGTTAGTGTCCTAGGCCCAACCATCAACAGTGTGATGGAATACTCCTCACTTGCCTGGATGGGTGCAGCTCGAACAACACTGAGGAAGCTTGACATCATCCAGGACAAAACAATTTGTTTGATTGGCGCCAAAATCCACAACCATCCACTTTTTCCACCATCAACACTCAGTAAAAGCAGTGTGTACTATCTACAAGATGCTCTTCAAAAATTCACCAAAGAACTTCAGACAGCACCTTCCAAACCCATCACCACTTCCATCTATAAGAACAAGGACAGCAGATACAATGCAACACAATCACCTGTAAATTCATCTTCAAGCCACTCACGATCCTGACTTGGAAATATATCAATATTCCATCGCTGTTGCTAGGTCAAAATCTTGGAATTCCCTCTGTAAGGGCACAGTGGGTATACCTACAGCACATGGGCTGTAGCAATTCAAAAAGGCAGCTCAACACCATCTTCTCAAGGGCAACTAAGGACGGAAAATAATACTGACCAATCACAACGCCCAAGTCACACAAAATTAAAAAGAAACATACCATTTGCCTTCTTAACTGCTTGCTACACATGCACCCTTGTTTCAATGACTGAGGTACGAGGACTCCTAAGTCTTTCATCCATCAATCCTTCCTAATTTATCACAATTTAAATCATGCTGTATCATTCTGTTCATCCCACCAAAGTGGATAACTTCACAATAATCCAGATTATACTGCTACCTGTCAACTCACTAATTTGCCTAAATCACCCTGAAGCCTCTTTTCATCCTCTTCATTGTTCATTGTCCCACCTAATTTTAGCAACCTTGAAAATATTACATTAGGTTACATTTGGTTTTCCACTGAAATTGTTGTTATATATGGAGGCCAAGCACTGATCCACCCTATTTGTCATCATCTTCCACTCCAAAACTTTATTCTTAACCAATTGCTAACCAATTCTTGATGTATATCAGCATATTGCTAACAATCTTATTAGTTTTATTTTTGCATAATAACGCTTTTGTGGGCTTTATTAAAAGGTTATCTGAATATCCAAATATATCACATCTACTGGTTCTCCTTCAACTATTCTAGTAATTCCAACCTCAAAAACCTGAGCACGTTTGTCGAACACAATTTATTTTCCATAAATTTATGTTAACATTGTGTAATACTATCACATTTTTTGAAGTGTCCCATTATCACATCCTTTATAATCAACTCCAGCATTTGTCCTACAACTAGTGTTAGGTTAACTAGTTTGTAACTCTTTTTTAAACCTTGAAGTTATATTTGTCACCCTCCAATTTGTCAGGACTGTTCCAGGATATTCAGAATTTTGGAAGATGATAACTTTACTCAGAGTGGTAAGGGCGTGGAATGCCCTATCTGCCAATGTAGTTCACTCAGCCACGTTAGGGAGATTTAAACAATCCTTGGATAAGCACATGGATGATGATGGGATAGTGTCGCGGGATGGGCTTAGATTAGTTCACAAGGTGGCCCAACAACAAGGGCCAAAAGGCTTGTTCTGAGCTGTATTGTTCTATGTTCTATGTTCTATAACCAAGCGCACTCATCATTTCCATGGTCACCTCTGTCAGTACCCTGGTGTAAAGGTGTTTAAATTCTCAGTTCCAATAATCTATCCAGCAGTTGTTTTTTTTATTGATTGTAATTTCCTTCACTCCTCCGGAGGCAAGAGTGGAGGTAGCGATGTAGTGATAATGTCACTGATCTAGCAACCCAATATGCCCGTTCTGATGTTCTACGGATGAGTTTGAACCCCACTCAGGTAAATGGTGAAAATTGAATTCAGCAAATAAATAGTGGCAATATAGACACTGTCAATATTCTAAAAACCCATCGAGTGCAATAATGTTCTTTCGAGAGCAAAATCTGCCATTCTTCTGAGGACTGTCCTACATGTGACTCCAGGCATTCAGCAATGAGGTTGACGTTTGACTGTTCTCTGGGTAATTAGGGATGCATAATAAATGCTGGCCCAACCAGTGATGCCAATGAATGAATTAAAAAAGAATTCTGTGAACTAAAGCAGTAATGCATCCAAAATTGGCTTAGTGGTAGGAGACAAAAGGCTGGTGATAAAAGGCTGTTTGTGGCCAGTGTCCATTGGCATACAAATGGATCAGTGCTGGGTCCCTTAGGTGAGAATGTAGGGAAGAATGATAAGTAACTTTGTAGATGACACAAAGATTGGCTGGGTAATTAATAATAAGGAAGAAGGTCCTAGGTTTCAGGAAGATATAGACAGGTTGGGGAGATGAGAGCTTAGTGACAGATGGAATTTAGCCATGTAAAATATGAGTTGATGCACTTTAGAAGAAGTGACAACACAAGGGGATATTCAATGAATGGGAGGACACTAAGAAACTCAAAGGAATAGAAGGATCTTGGGGTGTTTGTCCACATAGCCCTGAAATTGGCATGACTGGTACTAGGGTAGTTAAGAAGGCATATGGAATATTTGCCTTTATCAGTCAAGGCATTGATTATCTGAGTTGGGAGGTTATGTCGGAGTTGTACAGAATTTTGGTTAGGCTGTACTGTGTGCAGTTCTGGTCGCTACAATGAAGGAAGGGTATAAATGTATTGAAGGGAGTGCAGTTGCTAAAATGGGACCTGATAGAGTTCTGTAAGATTATGAGGGGTATGGACAGGGTGCATAGGCAGCAACTGTGCTTTATAGTTGAAGGAAAAGCGCAGCAGGTCAGGCAGCATCCAAGGAGCAGGAGAATCGACGTTTCGGGCATAAGCCCTTCTTCAGGAATGAGGAGGGTGTACCAAGCAGGCTAAGATAAAACACCAACCCACACCCGCACCAACCAACCCAACCACCCCGTGGATGAACACTTTAATTCCGCATAGGAACCCTCCGAACCACAAGGGATGAATGCAGATTTCTCCAGCTTCCTCATTTCCCCTCCCCTCACCTTATCTCAATCCCAACCCTCAGACTCAGCACCACCTTCTTGAACTGCAATCTTCTTCCCAACCTCTCCGCGCCCACCCCCTCTCTGGCCTATCACCCATACCTTAACCTCCTTCCACTTATCGCATTCCCAACGCCCCTCCCCACAAATCCCTCCTCCCTACCTTTTATCTTAGCCTGCTTGGCACACCCTCCTCATTCCTGAAGAAGGATTTATGCCCAAAACCTTGATTCTCCAGCTCCTTGGATGCTGCCTGCCCTGCTGCGCTTTTCCAGCAACACATTTTTCAACCTTTATCTCCAGCATCTGCAGTCCTCACTTTCTCCTTTTTCGTAGTTGAAGGGCCAATAAAAAGGGGACAAAATTTGAAGGTGAAAGGCAGGAGGTTGAGGCAGGACTTGAGGAAAAATATTTTCACCCGGACAATGGTGGGAATCTGGAATTCACTGCCTGTAAGAGTAGTAGAGATGGGAAACCTCACAAATTTTATAAAGTACTTGGATGTGCACTTGAAATATTAGAACATTTAAGGCCATGGGCTAAATGCCTGAATGTGTGATTAGTGTAGGTAGGTTGGTGCAGACTAGATAGGCTGAATGGCGTCTTCTGTGCTGTTTGACTTTATGAATCTCTAGTTGCTTAATTACTCTGCCCTTTCCTTGTTCTCCATTATTAGCTGTCCCATTTCAGACTGGAAGGGGTCTAAATTTGTCTTTAATTTCTTTTCTTTTTACAGCTGTAGAGGCTCTTACAGCTTATTTACCTTGAAGAAGGTTTGTCCTTATAAAATACCGGTCTCCTCTTAATCCATCTCCTTTGCCAAATTCTAAACTACTAACAGTCTTCAGACTTACCACTTTTTAAAAGCAATTCTATATGACTCCTCTTTGGGTCTCATATCGTTGTTAATTTATTACGTTAATGGTTATGCCACTTTACCAGATGTGTTCTTTTGCACAAAAGGAATGTTTAACTGCTGCAAAATAAGACTCTGTTTCTTAAATACTAACTTTTGCCTGACTACTATCATGCCTTTTCATGAAGTTCCCAAGTCTGTTGCAGCCAACCCAACCCTCATACCTGAGTAGTTTCCTTTGTTTAGCTTTAGGACCTTAGGTTTGGATTGAACCACTTCATTTCCTACCTCATTGAAGAATTCTATGGTTTGGGTAAATATGCAAGGTCTTCTCCCCAGGGTGGAGGATTCCAAAACCAGAAGCCATAGGTTTAAGGTGAGAGGGGAAAGATCTGAAAGGAATCTAAGGGGCAACCTTTTCACCCAGAGGGTGGCGCATGTATGCAATGAGCTGCCAGAGGAATTGGTGGAGGATGCTACAATTACAACATTTAAAAGGCATCCGGATAGAGACATGAATAGGAAGGACTTAGAGGGATATTGGCTAAATGCTGGCAAATGAGACTGGATTAATTTAGGATATCTGGGCTGGACCAAAGGTTCTGTTTCCATGCTGTACATCTCTACGACTCTATGATCTCTCACAACATGATTGTGAAGTAAACCCTTCTCATTGCGCTAAACCAAACCAAGGATAGCTTGCCCCCTGAGTTAGTTCTTGAATGTTCTGGTCAGAAAATCCATCTTGCACACACTCCATAAATTCATCTGCATAGTATTATTGCAAATCTGGTTTTCCCAATCACCCATGGCTACTGTACTACCTTGCATCTCTAATTTCCCATTAAATACCTATCCCTTCCTTACTTTTGCTGCTTGAAGGCCAACAGACAACTCCCAGTCATTGTTCCCAACTCTTGTCACTCCTTAACTCCAGCAGGCTGATGCCACATCTAGATTTCCTGTGCCAATAACCTGTCCCACTATTGCACTAATTTCATCTTTCACTAACAATGCTATCCAACCATGATTTTATTGCACTAAGCTGTCCTGCCATAATTTACCACCTCTTTCATTAACTTCCTCCAGTTTAAAGGATATTAAACATATACCAGGGACTTTACCTTCACCCTTATCTTGGGATTCCCATTTTGTGCACTGCTCTCAGTGAAGCTCATTGGCTGACATAGGGTCATCACCTTGCCCTTTCCTCTCGATGATCCTGACTGCCTGTTGTGGGGTCCTAACATTGCCTGCTCCTCTCCAAAATATTTTCTTTATCAGCAACATCCGGAATGCTGAATGCTGATCAAGCATGTCAGTGGATGTGGAAGAATGGAAAATAGAAACTTTTCTTTTAGAAAATGTAAAGTCTTTGTGTTTAGATTTTAGAAAAACACATGTTTGTTTCCAAATCTGCAGCATCATAAAATATATTATATTGAATTGCACTCTTTGAAAATGCCAGCCTTGACCTGTGTTAATGTTCTTGTCTCAAGTTCTGGCTTTTCTGTTTGTCTGCACTCACAGATTGGACTGAAAGATCCCATGGCACAATTAGTACAAGAGTGAGGAGTTTCTCCCTCTGCCTCATACCCCTTAATCAGCACTATCAAAACCAGGTCAGCCTTTATCATGTGGCTATTTACTGTGTGGAAAGTGACAATTCTGTTAGCTCCATTATAACTGTGACAGCACTTCAAAAGCACCTTATTGGACACAAAGTGCTTTGAGGCATTCTGAGACCATGACAGACAATAGCTACAGGGAGCAGTTGAATAGGCTGGGTTTGGAGTGACAGAGGCGACAGAGTGACCTTATAGAGGTTTATAAAATCATGAGAGGCATGGATAGGGTAAATGGACAAGATCATTTCCCTGGGATGGAGGGTCTCGAACTAGAGGGCATAGACTTAGGGTGAGAGGGGAAAGTTTTAAAAGGGACCTAAGGGGCAACCTTTTCATGCAAAGGGTCATGATTATATGGGTAGAGCTACCAGAGGAAGTGGTGGAAGCTGGTACAATTACAGCATTTAAAAGGCATCTGATGGGTATATGAATAGGAAGGGTTTAGAGGGATATGGGCCAAAAGCTGACAAACAGGACTAGATTTATTTAGGATATCTGGTCGGCATGGATGAGTTGGATAGAAGAATCTGTTTCTGTACTGTTTACCACAATGACTCTATATAAATGAGAATTGTTTCTTATGTCTTTGTTATACCAAGATTCTGTTTGGATCCTGAGACCATTACCCCTCACTAAAGATAAGCTTTAGCAACATAGATTTCACACCTCTTTAAAACAATTCAATGTTCCATTATCTATATGTGGATTGAAATTGCTCAGTACAAAATGCATTTTAAAACTCCTCTTGCATTTGTTTAAATACAAGCACTAACCCATGATTTAAAAACAAAAGAATTAGGTGCAAATTTCATGTCATGTTAAAATCACACTGCTTGATTTCACACCAAAGGCTTTTAAATCAGGACATTTCTTTATTTCAGTCCCTTAATCAATGAATCTGACCTAGTTGATTAAATGGCTGTACTATAATATTTTGAAGAGCTGTGGTTTGTCTTAGGCCTGCTTCCAGTGTTCTAAACTTTTAACTAGTTTCCAGGTTAACTTGTCAAAAGGCGTGTCACAAATGATCCAAGGGGATGGTGGAAACCCTGTGGCAACTTCAGAATCAATTATACAGTAAAACACACAAAAAAAAGCCTTTGACTGCACCTGTAATCATTACTTGATTGTAAATTTTGATTGGCAGTCTTTAAAGAGGCAGTCTAGCCACTGAGTCCCACTTTAAACACTAGCAACAAAAAAGGAATCATTAACTCACACAGCTTTTCGTTTCCTCTCTTATTATCTGTGTCTGCTACCTTCACCTTCTGCCAATGTCTCCCACTCCACCCAATATCCCATCACCATGAACCTATTCAGAGGGTAACATGCTGACCACCAAGTCAGAGAGTTGTGGAATTCAAGTCCCTTTCCAGGGACTTGATTTGATTTATTGTCATGTGTGTCTTGTCAAAAAATACTGTGAAAAGTGTTGAACAGTGTCACCACTCTCCAGGGCCATCTTAAAACAGAGAAAAAAATAAACCAAAATGTAGTATATAAAGGCAGAAAAATTGAGAAAGTGCCCAACTTTACAGTCCTTCTTGTTAAGTGCTTTGTCATGGGCCTTGTAGCCAGGCAGAAGTCCCCTTCGCCCTGCTGCGGCTGAAGGACTTGAGGACAAATTCTAGGTTGATGGCTCATTGTCGCATCAAAGGAATACTGCGCTGTCAGTCATGCTATTTCTCATATCAGACATTGAACTGAAACCTGTCTGACTTTTGCAATGAATATAGATGGGGAGGGTATGGGATAGCAGTGATGTCACTAGGTTAGTAATCCATAGGGACATGGATTCAAACCCCACCATGGCAGATGGTCAAATTTGAATTCAATAAAAAATCTTGTCTAATGGTGACTGTCAACTGATGCAAAAACCCATCTGGCTCACTAATGTCGAACAGGGAAGGAAATCTGCTGTTCTTACCTGGTTTCGTCTACATGTGACTCCAGACCCACAGCCATGTGGTTGAATTTCCACTGCCTTCTGAGCAACTAAGGATGGCCAATTTATGCTAGTCTAGCTAGCACGCCCATATCCCATGCATAAATGGTTTTAAAAAAGATTTCAAGAAAATCAGTGGTTAGCACTGCAGCCTCACAGTGCCAGGGACCCAGGTTCAATTCCAGCCTTGGGTGACTGCCTGTGTGGAGTTTGCACATTCCCCTCTTAGCTGAGTGGATTTCCTTTGGGTGCTCTGGTTTCTCCCCACTGTCCAAAGATGTGCAGGTCAGGTGAATTGGCCACACTAAATTGCCCATAATGTTCTGGAATGTCTAGGTTAGGTGCATTAGTCGGGGGTAAATATAGAGTAATAGGGTAGGAGAATGGGTTTGGGTGGGATACTCTTCGGAGGGTCGGTGTAGACTTGTCGGGACAAAGGGCCTGTTTCTACATTGTAGGAATTCTATGATTCCAAAAAAAAAGCCTGGGGGTTCTCCTTAATTACTTGACTAAAATCCATCCCTCTAGCAAAATGATTAAAACACACAATCTAATCATTTTTATGCTTCTGTTCATGCAAAGAAGTTGTCATCATTAGCAATTACTCATTAATGAATGTGATTGTCCATCTAGAAATTTCCATGTCAACAGTCAGTTGTGCATTGGTGCAGTACTTTTTGTGGTCTTAGAATGGTGGCATCAAAAGCACCTTTTTAAGCGATGAGCAGGACATGAGTAATACATACTGGTTTTACCAGTCACATATGTACTCTCTGAAAGCACTAAAAACAAAACATGTTGCAGGAGGGTTCGACTGGTGATCAAGCCAACATTCAACGCTCATTCAACACCAAAAAGCATGGTCAATATTAGAATTAGGTTTGTTATCATGGGTACTCAAGTATAGAAGTACAGGAGTACGGTGAAAAGTTTGCAACATGGCGCCATCTTAGGTACAAGGTATCTCGACACAAATCGTAGTTACAAAGTAGAGAGATATAAAAATTAAAGTTAAGTTACCTTACAGTTATTCTCAGTATATGTTAGAAAAGTAAGAACCAAAGTTAAAAAGGTAAATATTACAGTCTTTCAATAAAAGGCCTGCAGTAGATCAATGCAGGGGACTTCCATGTGATCTGATTGGGCTTGCAAACCACTGACTGCCCATACCAGTCCACAACTGCCCCCATTCCACTTGAGGCACAATGGCCATCACTCTCTGCTCTGCTCCATACCTCCAGTCCACTCCACTCTGGCCCTCCATTTCATTGCAGTTTAAGGGACTGTACTATATGAGATTAGGTTGTCATGATTTCTGCATTGGACCAGTAACTTCACTGACTATAATTTCACTGAGCGTGAAAAGGGTCATGGTGAGAGCAAACCTTTCTTTCTCTCCTCTTAAAGATGGTGGCAGTGTATGATGCTTCACCCAGAGCTTGTCTGCTCCACTCCTTTTTTTAAGAACCCCCACTGTGTTTTTTTCTTCTTGACTCCCAGCCTAGATTAGATTCCCTACAGTATGGAAACAGGCCCTTAGACCCAATAAGTCCACACCAACCCTCTGCAGAGTAACCTGTCCAGACCCATTCCCCATATTTAACCCCAACTAATGCACCTAACACTATGGGCAATTCAGCATGGCCAATTCACCTGACCTGCACATCTTTGGACTGGGGGAGCAAACCCACACAGACACAGGGAGAATATGAAAACTCCACCCAGGCAGTCACCCAAGGCAGGAATCGAACCCTAGTCCCTGGCGCTGTAAGACAGCAGTGCTAACCACTGAGCCACCATGCCATCCCCATTTTTTGAAGTACTGCTGTGAAGAATGGAAAATTCAAACAGGACTCTTGGCCTCCAGATGACTCCTGGCCTCCTCGGTGTAGCCTGGCACAGTCTGGATCCAAGGCCCGGTGTGGACTGGAGGCTAGGTGCCTGCCTGATCTGGATCGGAAGGTGGCTGTTCTGGACTGTTATTTCTACAATGCTGGACATTTTACTTTTCTATTTTCTAAGATCTTGTAACTAAAGACGTTGTACCTCTGTACCCTGTACCTAAGATGGTGCAGTAAGTAGTGACTTATAAACTTTTCTCTGTACTTGTTTGTGTACATGTGACAATAAACCTAATTCTGATCTGAATTATTTTGTATTGGGATGATGCCAGTTGAGGAGTATTTGACCTTAGAGTGCATCTTGTGCATTTAACAGTTTGCTGAACTGGCAGGCCATGGAGTTTGATGCGAGCTTGCAATTTTTAAAAAATATTGTTCATGGCTGACTCAGCTAGCATTTAATTAAGATATCTGTCCGTATTATTCCGGACTTGGCTTCAGTCTCAATGAGCTTCACTGAATCAGTTTCCAATCTAAACAAAACACAACTGACAGAACCTGGCAATTAAATTTAAAGGCAAATAGTTTAAGTAAATATAAATAGAATGAAATAATGTAAATTCTACCTATTATTGACTACAAAAAGAAAACTTTTCAAATTAAAATTCCAAAGCTTTTGTGAGTATTTCAGCAGGGTTTAATTATCACACTACATCAGAAGGAGTAATTATAAAGTTGCCCACTTCTCTTAAGTTTCAATCCTTCCCATTAAATGGTGTTTATAAAGTGATAATTAAGTGCTTTGAGATGTTGTGTTCTAAATTAAAGATGCTATAAATAAGTGTAAGTTGCATTGTTTTAATGGGCTGCCTTCCAAAAGATGCACAACAGCAACTCACTAAGAATTCTCAGACAGCACCTTGTAGACCCATGACCACCACCATCTCCATCGACAAGGGCAGCAGATGCGTGGGAATACCACCATCTGCAAATACCCTTCAAACCTCGGACGTAGATCACTTTTCCTTCAGCATCACTGTGTCAAAGTCTTGGAGTCACTCACTAACAGCATTAAAAATCCCACAACACCAGATTATATTTCAACAGGATTTGGAGGAGCTGGGGTGTACAAAGTTAAAGATCACACAACACCAGGTTATAGTCCAACAAGTTTAATTCGAAGGTTGTCAACCACCTGATGAAGGAGCAGTGCTCTGAAAGCTAGTGCTTCCAAATAAACCTGTTGGACCATAACCGGGTATTGTGTGATTTTTAACATAGCCCAACAGGTTTATTTGGAAGTATTAGTTTTTTGGAGCGTTGCTCCAAACTACCTTTGTCAGGTAGTTAGGGTCGCTAATAGCATTGTGAGTCTACCTGCTGTGAATGGATTGCAGTGATTCAAGACGGCAGCTCACCACCACCTTCTCAAAGGTAACTAATGATGGGCACTAAATGCTGGCTAGTCAGTGATGCCCACATCCTATAAATAAATAAAAGGCAACTACAAGACATGAGGGATACCTGTAGTTTGTATAAATTAAGATTTGTTTGGAAAGTTACTCATCCATGGATGTGAGCATTGCAGGCTTGGCCAGGCTTTATTTTACATCCCTAATTGCCCTTGAGAAAGTGGAGGTCAGCTGCCTTCTTGAACCACTGAAGTCAATAGCCTCAATTAAAGTCTAATAAAAATAATAAAATAGATGATTCTTTAAGGTCCTTTTGAAGTGCATTCACCATGATAATGGCGTGACACAAATGGGAGTTGACATCACACTTCCAGAACATTCCAAAATGCTTTTTGTCCTGGCAAGACTTCGACATTGCAATCATTTATTTATTAAATGAAGCAGTTAAAACCATAAGACAATGAGAAATGGGAGCAGGAGTAGGAACAATCAGCAGCTAGTTGAGGCCCTTCCAATACATTCCTCACATCGACTTTCCTCTGTTTACTTCATAACCCTCGATCTCCCAACTGATTAAGAACCTATCTATCTCGGCCTTAAATATGCACATGGACTTTGGTTTCACAGACCTCTGTGACAAAGGCAGCATGAGTTCACCTCTCATTCTTGTAAATGCCATTGAGTAGAGTCCCACCCTGTTTAACCTTTGGTCATAAGACAATCCCTCCAGACCAGGATCATCCTTATGCACTTTCTCTGCATAGCGACCAATGAAATGATATCTTTCCTTAACTGAATTGAGTTAAATTGAATTGAATTTATTATTACGTGTACTAAGGCACAGTGAAAAACTTTGTCTTGCGAGCAATACAGGCAGATCGCAGAGTTAAGTAGCATAGATAAGTAAATAATAGATAAACAGCAGCAAAAACAAAAACACAGGTACAGGTGAATATTAAGAGTTTGTGAGTCCATTCAGTATTCTAACAACAGTAGGGTAGAAACTGTTTCGAAACCGGCTGGTGCGTGTGTTCAGGCTTCTGTACCTTCTCCCCGATGGTCGAGGTTGTAGAGAAACATTGCCAGGGTGGGATGGATCTTTGAGAATGCTGGCGGCCTTTCCTTGACATCAGGCCTGGTAGATGATTCTATAGATGGGAGGTTGGCCTTTGTGGTTGTCTGAGCTGAGTTCACCACTCTCTATAACCGTCTCCGATCTTGAATGGTCCAGTTGCCATACCAGGTAGTGATACATCCAGACAGAATGCTCTCGATGGCGTACTTACAAAAGTTGGCAAGGGTATTCACCGTCATACCAAATTCCCTCAGCTGCCTGAGGAAGAAGGAGACCAGTACTCGCAAGTGGTGTCAATTATTTTGTGCACCACTTGATTTCAATTGCATAAAGTTACAAATAAAAATGTTCACAAACCTGAAACATTTAACATGTTTCTTTCTCTGTAAATAATGCCTGACCTGTTGAGTGTTTCCACTTATGTTCTTTTTATTTTAGATTTCCAGCATTGTAGTACTTCACCAGCGATGAGACACTCTCTTAGTAAAGGGATGAGGTTTAGCTAGGACAGCAAAGGTAAGCTGTCAGCTCAGCAGTAACAGCCCAGATTATTTGATGAAGTGCACAGAGGAACAGGAGCCAGTACATTTCAAGTTTAAACTGAGCCTAGCTGACACATGCAACAAAGGATATGAAGTGAGGTATTAAAGGCACATTCAAAGTTTAGGCTTACAAATCTGGTTCTTGTGTTAAAACATTTTCCATTGAATTCAGTAAAGTGTTCAGACTTTCTTGGGTTCTGTATTATTGCAGATTATGCAACATGCTGCAAGGCGAGTGGGGAAGTGAGATTTCTGTAATGTTGGAATAGTGCCAAATATTCATTTGAAAGAATGTTTCTACTAGTTTATCATATGTGCAAAGCACAGGAGTATATATTCTAATCGGTTGCCAATTCTGATTATTATTATTATTACAAACATTTGTGTCTGGATTATTTTAATGCTGTGACATCTTTATTAAAGGGATTCTGTTCCAATTTTAAAACAGTACAAACGGATTATTGCCCGAGTGTTCAAACATACAGAGAATTCATCTTATGTACTTTTTCCAGCAATATTGAAAATTACTCACAACTGATAAATGCTGGTACTGCTTGACCATTTTAATAAAGCAGAAAGAACTTGCATTGAGATAGCACTTTTCATGACCAGTCATCCTAAACACTTCACAGTCAATCAAGTATCTTGCAGTCAGTGTTGTCATGATGGAACAGTTGTGACCAGTTTGTGCAATAAGCAGCATTGTTTTAATAACCCCTGACTTTTATTGTACAAGAGGAAACATTCTCTCCATATTTACCTTGTCAAGATCCTTTATATGTTTCAATCAAATCATCTCTAATTCTTCCAAACACTAGCATCCACAAGTCGAGTCAATTCAGCCCCTCCTCATAAGATGACTTGGTCATTACAAATATTACAAATATTGGCAAATGTTCTCTTAACTGCTTCTAATGCATTTACACCATTCCTTAAATTATAATAACAACACTGTATACAAATCTCCAGGTATGATCTCTTCAGTGCCCTGCAAAATCAAAAACACAACTTTCTTCCTTTTGTATGCAATTTCCCTTGTTACTTTGTTTTATTAACTTTCCTAATTATTCACCTTACCTGTATACTAACCTTTTATTGATTTGGAGATGCTGGTGTTGGACTGGAGTGTACAAAGTTAAAAATCACACAACACCACCTGATGAAGGAGCGTCGCTCCGAAAACTGGTACTTCCAATTAAACCTGTTGGACTATAACCTGGTGTTGTGTGATTTTTAACCTTTAATTGTTCATGCATGAGGACATCCAGATTCCTTGGCACCTCAGAGCTCCGTAATCTCTCACTGTTTAGAAATTGTGGTTCTTTTTATTCTTTCTGCCCAAATAGGTCACTTCAAATTTTCTCACATTGTATTGCATTTGTCACATCTTTGTCCACTCATCTAAACTATCTGTGGCCCTGTGTTGCCTCCTTGCAGCCTCTTCGTAACTTGCATTCCCACTTATCTTTGCATCGTCTCAAATTTGGAAGTCAAACCTTCTGTTTTTTCATTCAAGCTATTAATATAATTTATAAATAGTTGAGGTCCCAGCACTAATCTTTAGCCTGGCACAGCGGCTCAGCAGTTAGCACTGCTGCCTCACAGCGACAAGGTCCCAGGTTCGATTCCACCCTTGGGGTGACTGTCTGTGTGGAGTTGCACGTTCTCCCTGTGTCTGCATGGGTTTCCTGCCACAAACCAAAAGATGAAGGTGTTTGGTATGCTTTCTTTTATTGGTCAGAGTATTGAGTACAGGAGTTGGGAGGTCATGTTGCGGCTGTACAGGACATTGGTTAGACCACTGTTGGAATATTGCGTGCAATTCTGGTCTCCTTCCTATCGGAAAGATGTTATGAAACTTGAAAGGGTTCAGAAAAGATTTACAAGGATGTTGCCAGGGTTGGAGGATCTGAGCTACAGGGAGAGGCTACGCAGAGGGTGGTATGTGTATGGAATGAGCTGCCAGATGATGTGGTGGAGGCTGGTACAATTGCAACATTTAAGAGGCATTTGGATGGGTATATGAATAGGAAGGGTTTGGAGGGATATGGGCCGGGTGCTGGCAGGTGGGACTAGATTGGGTTGGGATATCTGGTCGGTGTGGACGGGTTGGACCGAAGAGTCTGTTTCCATGCTGTACATCTCTATGACTCTATGTGCTTGCCAGGTGAATTGGTCATGCTCAATTGCCCACAGGTACATTAGTCAGAGGGAAATACATCTGGGTGGGTTACTCTTTGGAGGGTTGATATGGACTTGTTGGGCCAAAGGGCCTGTTTCTATACTGTAGGGAATCTAATCTAATCTGTGACACTCTTTCCGTTTCAATTTGCCACCTCAAAACGATTTTATTTGTGCCTAATCTCTGCTCCAGCCAATCTTCTATCTGTGCCAGCACGTTACTTCGACATTAAGAACATCTTTTTGCAAGGTTTATGAAGGTTTGTAGCTCAGGTTCAGGTTTAGGGTGTAGGTTTGCTCGCCGAGCTGTAAGTTTGATATCCAGCCATTTCATTACCCGGCTAGGTAATATCATCTGTGGCGACCTCCAAGTGAAGCGAAGCTGTTGTCTCCTGCTTTCTATTTATATGTTTGTCCTGGATGGGGTTCCTGGGATTTGAGGTTATGTCATTTCCTGTTCGTTTTCTGAGGGGTTGATAGATGGTATCTAGATCTATGTGTTTGTTTATGGCGTTGTGGTTGGAGTGCCAGACCTCTCGGAATTCTCTGGCATGTCTTTGCTTAGCCTGACCCAGGATAGGTGTGTTGTCCCAGTCGAAATGGTGGGTTTTTTTCATCCATGTCTAGGGCTACAAGTGAGAGAGGGTTGTGTCTTTTTGTGGAGAAAGTGAGGTCTGCAGATGCTGGAGATCAGAGCTGGAAATGTGTTGCTGGAAAAGCGCAGCAGGTCAGGCAGCATCCAGGGAACAGGAGAATCGACGTTTCGGGCATATTCCTGAAGAAGGGCTTATGCCCGAAACGTCGATTCTCCTGTTCC
>NC_057710.1:16447955-16497164 GCF_004010195.1 Chiloscyllium plagiosum
TCTTTTAAGTTTGTTAGTTTTTGTTTGAGAGTGTTGGTGGGTTTGTGTGCTACTAGGATTCTGAGGGGTTTTAGTAGTCTGGCTGTCATTTCTGAATCTTCGTTGATGTATGGTAAGGTGGTTAGGGTTTCTGGCTGTGTTAGGTCTGCTTGTCATGGTTTGTTCCTTGTAGCCCTACACACGGATGAAAAAAAACCACCATTTCGACTGGGACAACACATCTATCCTGGGACAGGCTAAGCAAAGAATTGCCAGAGAATTCCTAGAGGCCTGGCACTCCAACCACAACGCCATAAACAAACACATAGATCTTGATACCATCTATCAACCCCTCAGAAAACGAACAGGAAATGACATCACCACAAACCCCAGGAACCCCATCCAGGACAAACATATAAATAGAAAGCAGGAGACAACAGCTTTGCTTCACTTGGAGGTCGCCACTGATGATGTTACCTAGCCGGGTAATGAAACGGCTGGATATCAAACCTACAGCTCAGCAAGCAAACCTACACCCTAAATTAAGAACATCTATTATCATAGAAACAGGCCCTTCAGCCCAGCAAGTTGACACTGACCCTTTGAAGAGTATCCCACCCAGACCCGTTCCCCAATACTCTCCATTTACCCTTGATTACTGCACCTAACCTATACATCCCTGAACACTATGGGCACTTTAGAATGGCCAATTCACCTAACCTGCACACCGTTGGATTGTGGGAGGAAACCCCCGCAGACAGAGGAGAACGTGCAAACTCCACACAGACAGTTGCCTAAGGCGGGAATTGCCTAAGGTCTCTGGCACTGTGAGGCAGCAGTGCTAACCACTGAACCACCATGCCACCCATCATTTTCCATAATGACCTTTGATGTGGCATTAAATGCATTCTGGAAATTGAAGGACAGTACATCCACTGAGTTCTCTTTATCCACAGCACATGTTGCATCTTCAAATAACTCTAAGGACTCGGTCAAACATGTGTTCCCTTTTACAATATCTTGTTGAGTCAGCGCCTAATAATGTTGAACTAATTCAAGACCCCCTCCTGTAACTCCTTTGACAAGAGTTCCTAACATCCTCCCTTTGACAGATATTAAACTAACTGGACTGTAGTTTCTGTCTCACCTTTTAAGTAATGGAGTTGTATTTGTTATCTTCCAGTCTAATGGGTCTTTCCTTGGAAACTCATGCATCAACGATCTCACCAGTCACTTCTTTAAAGACCCAAGAATGAAGTGCCTGTCATAAACCCTTTTTGATGCTTATTTAATACAATAGTCACACTCAATCTCCTTGCCATGATCTTAGTGAATAACCTTAATAAGATCGGGCCGATCGTAATCGGCCGCCAATTATTAATGTCCTTAAATCCCTCTTTTTCACTAACCTTAGGAATTAACACAGTTCTGCTCTCTTTCATAACTTCTGGAATTGTAGCTAATTTGAGCCAGATAGAAAAAATTCTAGAAATAATTCTATTGTCTTTATTAAAAATTGCCACGACATCCTTGAGAGACATCTGATCAGGCCCCTCCGCCGTGTGGACTGAGAACTGGTTGACAGACAGAAAGCAGAGACTAGAAATAAATAGGTCAGTTGCAGGATGGCAGGTACTTATGGGGTCCATGAAGGTCAGTATCACCTCTGTAGCTGTTGACAGTCCACAGAAATCATTTCGATGTGGGACCTATTGTAGTATTTCCAAATTTGTTGATAACTCTAAACTGGATGAATATCTCAGTTGACAAGACAAAACAAGGGGACCACAACAGGCTAAGTGAATGGGTTAGAACACAGCAAAATAATGGAAATAGATATGAAGTTATTCACTTCTGTAGGAAAACTAGAAAAGCAGAATCTTTTTTAAATGGTTGGCGATTGGACAATATGCATCTCCGAAAGGGACACTACTGTTTTTGTTCATGACCTTAAACTGAGTACGCATGTGCAGCAAATAATAAGGAAGTCATTTGGTACATTGGACTTCATTACAAGGGGATTTAAGTACACGAGTGAAGACATATTGCTGCAGTTGCATTGTGCCTCAGTGAGATCCCACCTGGAACACTGTGTAGTGTGTTGGTCTCCTTGTCTCAGGGAGGGTATACTTACAGTAGAGGGAGCACAGAGGTTTACTAGAATAATCACTGGAATGATGGGATTGTCTCATGAGATGGGTTTGAGGAAAGATGATCTGATATAACTTTACTAAACCAAAATCAACAAAATAACATTAGCAGCCTTTAAGTTCTTGATCAAAGATAATGCAAACAGTGATTGGCACATGGGGGAGTCTTCCTTGGCCTCGACCATGTGACTATGGAAAGGAATTTAAGAAAATCAGGTGAGATAGCGATGTTGAGAGCAACTGGTTGCATTTTCCAAACAAATTCCAAAAATCAAAACCAAAATAACTGTTGATGCTGTAAATCAGAGATCAAAATCGAAATTGCTGGAAAAGCTCAGCAGGTCTGGCAGCATCTGTGAAGAGAAATCAGAATTAACGTTTCGTGTTGCGTTCTGAGGAAGGGTCACCGAACCAGAAACATTAACTCTGATTTCTCTTTAAAGATGCTACCAGACCTGCTGAGCTTTTCCAGCAATTTCTATTTCCAAAAATCATACAGGATTCTTGCTAGAAAGCAGTGAGAGGCTATTAATGAGGATTATCATTAATTACCATCCTATTACAAACTAATCTCACTTCATTAATATTTTCTTCCATTTTATTCCACTTGGATAGAAATTAAATGCCAAGAATTCCTCCAATGAATATCAGAGCAGGTACCTGGTGAATCCTGTCAGCTTCATGTTCCTCCAGACCTCCATCTTGGACACCAACATCTCAGGGCTCGCTCCATGGGCAGTGACCACATTCACCCACAACCATGGACTTTGGTTTCCAACATGTACCAGCCTCTTGTCTTTGGATTGCTCTGGCAACTTTCATTGTAATGCTGCAGCTAGGAACTTTGTGGACAGGACCAGGCATCCAGTTTATGGATCGGACCAGGACTGCAAGTCAGGGCTACTTGTTCCCTCTGTTAGTACCCAATAGCCTACCATGTGGAACCTTATCAATTGCCTTACTGAAGTCCATATACGTCAACCATCTTACCTTCATCCACCTGTTTTATCACCTTCTCGAAGAACTCAATGACGTTAGTGAGGCATGACCTATCCTTCACAAAACCGTGTTGACTATCCTTAATCAAATTATTTCTTTCCAGATGATTATAAATCCTATCTCTTATAACCTTTAACAACACCTTACCCACAATTGATTCAATTGTGGTTGGCTGGGTTCGATTCCAGCCTCGGGCGACTGTCTGTGTGGAGTTTGCACATTCTCCCCGTGTCTGCTCCGGTTTCCTCCCACAGTCCAAAGATGTGCAGGATAGGTGAATTGGCCATGCTAAATTGCCCATGGTATTAGGTGCATTAGTCAGAGGGAAATGGGTCTGGGTGGGTTACACCTCAGAGGGTCGGTATGGACTTGTTGGGCCAAGGGCCCGTTTCCACACTGTAGGGAATCTTATCTAGACTGAAGTAAGGCTCACTGGTGTATAATTACCAGGTTTGTCCTAACTCCCCTTTTTAAACAAGGGAACAACATTTGCTATCCTCCAGTCTTCTGGCACTACTCCCAATGACAATGATGACATGAAGATCAAAGCCAAAGGCTCTACAATCTCCTCCTTGGCTTCACAGAGAATCCGAGGATAAATCCTTTCCGGCCCAGGGGTCTTATCTATTTTCAGATCTTCCAAAATTGCTAAAACCTCCTCTTTGTCATTCTCAGTTCCATCTAATCTAGTAGCCTGTACCTCCATAATCTCACTAACGTTGTCCTTTTCCAATGTGAATACTGACAAAAAGTATTCATTAAGGGCTTCCCCTATGTCTTCAGATTCCACACACAACTTTCCACTATTATCTCTGATTGTCCCTAATCTTATTCTAGTCATTCTTTTATTCCTGATACACCTATAGAAGGCCTTAGGATTTTCCTTGATCCTATCCACCAACAACTTCTCATGTCCCCTCCTGGCTCTTCTTAGCCCCCTCTTTCAATCTTTTCTGGCTAACTTATAATTCTCAAGCCCCCCAACTGAGCCTTCACTGCTCATCCTCACATAAGCCTTCCTCTTCCTCTTGACAAGAGCTTCAAGTTAGTTAGTAAACCATGGTTCCCTCTATCGACAACTCCCTCCCTGCCTGATAGGTATATACCTATCAAGGACCTGCAATAACTGTTCCTTGAATAAGCTCCACATTTCAAGAGAGTCCATTCCCTGCAATTTCCTTCCCCATTCCTATGCATCCTAAATCTTGCCTATTTGCATCATAATTGCCTTTCCCCAGTTATACCTCTTTCCCTGTGGTATATACCTATCCCTGCCCATTGCTATTGTAAACATAACTAAATTATGGTCACTATCGCCAAATTGCTCACCTACCTCCAAATCTAACACCTGGCCAGGATCATTCTTCAGTACCAAATCCAATATGGCATCACCCCTTGTTGGCCTGTCTACATACTGTGTCAGAAAACCCTCCTACACACATTGAATAAAACTGACCCATCCAAACTACTTGAACTATATTATTCCCAGTCAATATTGGGGGAGTTAAAGTCCCCCATAACAACTACCCTGTTAGTCTCACTCCTATCGAGAATCATCTTTCATATCCTTTCCTCTACATCCCTTCAACAATTCGGAGGCCTATAGAAAACTCCCACATGGGTAACCTCTCCTTTCCTGTTTCTAACCTCAGCCCAAACTACCTCAGTGGATGAGTCCTCAAACATTATCTCAGTTGTTGTAATACTACCATTGATTAACAATGCCACACCCCCACGTCTTTTACCATCTTCTCTGTTCTTGCTGAAACATCTAAATCCTGGAATCTGCAACAACCATTCCTGTCCCTCCTCTAGGCATGTCTCTGAAATGGCCATGACATTGAAATCCCAGGTGCAGGTTCACCCACCTTATTCCAGATGCTCCTGGCATTGAAGTACACATATTTCAAATCAACATCCTGATTGCCGGTGCCCTCTCGCGACCTTGTAAACCTATCCCTGACCTCACTACCCTCAACCTTCTGTACACTGGAACTACAATTCAGGTTCCCATCCCCCTGCTGCATTAGTTTAAACCCTCCTACCGAAGAGCATTAGAAAACTTTCCCCCAAAGGATATTGGTACCCTCTGGTTCAGGTGAAGACCATCCTATTTGTAGAGGTTCCACCTTCCCCAGAAAGAGCTCCAATTATCCAAGAATCCAAAACCCTCCCTCCTGCACCATCCCTGCAACCATGTGCTCAGCTCCGCTCTCTCCCTGTTCCTCACTTCACTAGCACGTGGCACGGACAACAGACCAGACATAACAACTCTGTTTGTTCTAGCTCTAAGCTTCCACCCTAGCTCCCTGAATTTCTGCCTTAGATTCCCACCTTTCTTTCTACCTATGCTGTTGGTGCCTATGTGGACCAGGACCTGAGGCTGGTCCGCCTCCCCCTCACAGATCCCGAAAACACGATCAGAGACATCACGAACCCTGGCATCTGGGAGGCAAATCACCAATCCTGAGTCTCTCCTGCTCCCACAAAAGCTCCTGTCTGTCTCCCTGACTATGGAATCTCCAATGACTAAAGCTCTGCTCCTCTTCCTCTTTCCCTTCTGAGCAACAGGGACAGACTCTGCACCAGAGACTGGTGCCCCATTGCTTACCCCGGTAAGTCGTTTCCCCCCAACAGTATCCAAAACTGTACACTTGTTGTTGAGGGGATCCACTGCAGGGGATCCCTGCACTGCCTGCTGGTTCCCTTTCCTACCCCTAACAGTAAACCATCTACCTCCTTCGCGTGGCTGTGGAGTAACTACCTCCCTGTAACTCCTCTCAATAGTCCACTCCGCCTCCTGAATGATCTAAAGTTCATCCAGTTCCTGCTCCAGTTTCCTAACATAATTCTCGAGGAGCTCGAGTTGGGTGCACTTCCCATAGATGAAGTCAGCAAATAAAGGATTCAGTGAGCGAATGAGAAAGAGGCACAGGATTTATTGCCTAGAGGGATTGGCTGGGTGAGAGTGAGTGAGGGAAGACTTGCATGCAGTGAGAGTAGTCGTGGTTGAGCCTTGGTGGGAAGTGAGTCTGGTAGCAGAGATAGAGTGAGTTAGCAGAGGGAAAATGATGGTATTGATCCTGGTGGATCAGAGAACAACACTGACCTTCCTCTGATATTGTTGTATTTTCCTTTGGACAGTTGAGAGTGCCTTGACCTGGGTGGCCATCTCAAACCAGACTGATATCATGGCCTCTCCTGCTGTCCTGCCACGTCTACATGACCTCAACCCCCATATCCTCCAGCTCCCTGTCTGTAAAGTGGGTAGTATCCCCTTATCTTCCACTTCTGAGGCAAACACCACAAACCTTATAGTAGAGACAGGGGCTTGACCATGTGCACAATTGCCTTAGAAAGATGGTGTCAGCACATGGTAGTGGATTTTCGGGTAGTGGTGAATACTTGGGGTTATAGTGAGTTGGTGAATTGGACTGGCATCAACTGATAGGAGCATCAAGGGGTGAGATAGTTCAGAATCGCTCAATAAAACATGTTAGGTTTTGCGGAAAAAAAACCTCCTTGAAATATGACAAAAATGACATCACCAGAATATGGGAAGAACAAAACAGGAATTGCTGGAAAAGCTCAGCAGGTCCAGCAGCACCCTTCCTCAGAACCAGACCCGAAACATTAATTTGTCTTCACAGATGCTGTCAGACCTGCTGAGCTTTTCCAGTAATTCCTGTTTTTGTTCTTTCCATATTCTGGTTGTGTCATTTTTGTCATATTTCAAGGAAGGTTTCTCTCCATGAAACCCCGACACATTTACCGTGCGATTCTGACCTATCTCACCCCTTGATGCGCCTCTCAGTTGATGCTAATCCAATTCGCCTACTTTTCCAGCAATTTCTGTTTTTGTTTCTGACTTACAGCATCCACAGTTCTTTGAGATTTTATTATAGAATATGGGAAGATTAGGCTTTGGATTATAACCATGTGAAAACATTGCTCATTTATATGGTCAACTCTCCACCTTTATTGCCTCAATATTTGCTCTGAAATAATTAACTTTTTCAGGTGTGTATTTGATAAATTCATAGTTTATCATGGGCTCAGTGGTTAGCACTGTTGCCTCATAGCAGGTTCGATTCTCGCCTCAGGTGACTGTCTGTGTGGAGTGTGCACATTCTGTGTGGGTTTCCTTCGGGCGCTCCGGTTTCCTCCTACAGTTCAAAGATGTGCCGGTTAGGTGAATTGGCTGTGCTAAATTGCCCATAGTGTTAAGTGTATTATTCAGGGGTAAATATGGGTCTGGGTGGGTTATTCTTAAGAGGATCTTTGTGGGCTTTTTGTGCTGAAAGACCTGCTTCCGTACTGTAGGTAATCTAATCATAATCAATCACTTACATTGCGTGATTTTCATAATGAGCACTAACATTTTAAATTCCAAAATGCCTTAATTTGATTAGATTAGATTTCCTACAGTATGGAAGCAGGTTCTTCAGCACGAAAAGTTCACAAAGATCCTCTTAAGAATAACCCATCCAGACCCATATTTATCCCTGACTAATGCATTTAACACTATGGGGCAATTTAGCACTGTCAATTCACTTGACCTGCACATCTTTGGATTGTGGGAGGAAACCAGAGCACCCAGAGGAAACCCACACAGACACCGGGAGAATGTGCAAACTCCACACAGACTGTCGCCCGAGGTTGGAATCAAACCTGGGTCCTTAACACCGTGAGGCAACAGTGCTAACTACTGAATCACTGTGCCACCCTGAATGACAATTGCTAGCCAATTAATTCCTAATTTTTCACATCAATTAGATAAAATTTTAATTCAAACTAAACCAGTTGGCTTTGAGGAACTTTATACAAGCCCCTTTGTTACATATGTGGCAGGGTAAGATTTGAACCCACTCAGGTCTCGTTTGCCTGACAGTACTGAAATGGAAGGAAGTTTCTACGCTGGGGATTTGTGGTGAGCATATTTACACGTGAAAGGAAGTGGGAGGAGAAGTCAAGGGAAAGGCAATTGCTTGAAGTTCTTTTTTAAAAGGAACAGAGATTCCATGGCCCATCTGATCCACTTGCTTAATGACCATATGATCTATGATGTTTGTTGGCCTGGACAGTGGATCAAAGAGAGACCTCCACTTGGGAGTGAATGTGAAACTGTCTTTCAGCTTTTTTAAAGTCTCACTTCCCTCACTATTTTGATCTCACTTTACCTTTGCAGGCAGCCACGCAAACAACCAGTTATCAAGTTCACCCCCACCCCCACCCCAGCCCACCTTTATTCTTCAAAAGGTATGGGTACCTGTACTCGTAAAGCAAACTAACTCAGTTACAGCAAAAGCATCACAGAGACTGTTTTTCAAAATGTTCTAGCCAGGCCTTCAGATTTCATTGTATGGAATATAGCTGCTTTCTGAAAACCTTCTGAACAATTTTGAATGGAGTTATAAGATCATAAAAGATCAATATTGACATAGCTGAGAGAAAATCTTATTTAATTCCAATGTCCAACAATACAGCTTCAATTCAAGTGGCCAATTTGAGTGACATGTTTGATTGTTTGAACGTCGAACAATTGCTGACCTGCAAATATGATCATCTTCAAATCCAGGAAGTGCCAAACACAGTAGATGAATTTCGAATTTTGCACTCAACGCAATTAATTAGCAATAAATATGAATGTGAGGGGAAAACAGAATTTCTATTGTACGAGAAGAGAGAGTTCTGATGGGTTGGCGAGTGGATTCTGAGTTGTAGCGTTGCCATGGAGAATACACCAGTGAGATGATGACTACCAGCTAGCTGCTAAGCTTTGTTCAAATTTAAACCAGGTAGGTTGACTGATGGGTTTAGATCAGGGTGGTGCTGGAAAAGCACAACAGGTCAGGCAGCATCCGAGGAGCAGGAAAATCGACGTTTCGGGCAAAAGCCCTTCATCAGGAATAGAGGTTTATTCCTGACGAAGGGCTTTTGTCCGAAACGTCGATTTTCCTGCTCCTCGGATGCTGCCTGACCTGCTGTGCTTTTCCAGCACCACCCTGATCTAAACTCTGGTTTCCAGCATCGGCAGTCCTCACTTTTGCCTGATTGACTAATAGACCAAGGTTGAAGCAGTCACAATGTGTGTACGTTTCCATTCTGTCTGCAAAATACAGATAATCTGTCTATTAATATATGTAGCTTTCAGCAAACAGCATAAATGTTTTTCCCTGACATATATTTCTTGCAAATTGCCCTGATGAATGCAGAATGAAGAGCTTTGACTAAGTATGTCCTTATTCAGTAATAAGCATGCCAGATTGTTTACTTAGAGATTGTACACTGTTTCATATAAGGCAGGATATCTTTATGTACACTATTAGATTAGATTAGATTATTTACAGTGTGGAAACAGGCTCTTCGGCCCAACAAGTCCACACCGACCCTCCGAAGAGCAACCCACCCAAGAACCATTCCCCTACATTTACCCCTTCACCTAACACGATGGGCAATTTAGCTAATCTGGTCTTCTAGGTTATATGGTCATTGTTCTACCTATAGTAAGAAATGCTATTTGTATAATCTTACATTGTTTAATCTGCTTCTGCCACTTCCTTTCCGATTGTTCCAGTTTTACCAATTACTCTCATTTTATTGCACATTTAAAGACAATCTTCAGGGCATTTTCCTGCGGACTGCATAAAATAAGCCTGAAGTCTTCAACTCATCTAAACTTTCCATCGACCATTATAGATTACATATTAAATTCCAAGTTCATCCCTGCCCCTAACAACTATCCCTGTTTCCTGTGATTTTGAAATCTTCATCCTTGTTTTGAATCCCTTCGGAGCACCACCACTTGCAAGTTCCTCTCCAAATCGCACACCAACAGGACTTGTTACGATATTGTAATCCTTCATTGTCACTGGGTCACAATCCTGGAACTCCCTCTCTAATTGTATTGTGAGCGTGTTAGAGATTTAGGGTTGGGCAATAAATGCTGGCCTGTCCTGAAACACTCACCATTTATGTCGCTATAAAGCCATACTCGCTTCTCTTCGAAAACCCATCCATCTTGTTTCATCCTTTTACTTCCATGACCCTTTACAAAAGCATTTTTGACTACACCTTCAGTGGCTTCCTTCTAACTGCCTAATTTTCCTTCCCTAAGATATTCCAGTACAGTGTATGTTAGAAGTGTTGTCTCAGAGATGTGCATTAAAGTTACAATGGCTTAGAGAAATCATTAGTAAGCCAAACCTTGATTTCATCCACCGATGTAAACTGTTAGCTGAATAGCAATCAGGACTAGGAGGATTGGACTATTTTCCATTATCCCATCAGGCATCATGAGCAATCATTTTAACTGAGTCTGCTCTCCACCTTTGTCAGGGGCTGTGCTGGTTCCTACCCATCTCTTTGGCTTCTCACTCAGAGAGTTAGGTTAAAATGTCATGTTTAAATATAGGGTGAACAACACCATTAATGTGTTGATATTGCTAGAATAAAGGAAACTTAGATGCTCCTCCTGGAATGATTATTGCAAGAATGCAAGAGCATCTTGAGCAGTTTATATGGCTGCCTTGCAATACAAAACAATGCCAACAGTTTGGGTTCAATTTCCACATGGGCTGAGGTTACCATGAAGGACTTTCTCAAGTTCTCCCCTCACCTGAGGTGTGGCGATCCTCAGGTTAAACCACTACCACATCTCACTCTGACAGGGAGCAGCCCTATGGTCAGGTAAGACAACTGCAACTTTATCTTTACATTTAGTGTGGAGTGAATTATAGATCAATCATGACAGTCACAATCAGAGTAGTTAATTCACCACACAATACTAACACTTGACATCAGGCTTAAATTATATAACACTTTTAAAAGGCATTTGGATGGGTACATGAATAGGAAGGGTTTGGAGGGATATGGGCCGGGTGCTGGCAGGTGGGACTAGATTGTGTTGGGATATCTGGTCAGCATGGACAGATCTGTTTCCGTGTTGTATGTCTCTATGACTCGATGATTCTATGACATGAGAGCCATGTTTTTGGAACCACCCTTATTATATAGCTGGGAGTAAACAAGCAATTGTGGAAGTACAGCATTGATTAGAGGGCTCAGGATTTGGTTGAGGGGGTTTCAGATAAAAGAGCTGATAAAAATATTTGTTCATCAAATGTGATCATGCTGGGAAGGCCAGCGTTTATTTCCCATCCCTCACTGCCCTGAGAAGGTGATGATGTTACACCCACAGTACTCTTTACAAGAGAGTTTCACTTTATTTTGTGACTTTTTCTGTCCTTCATCCCTGTGGGTTAAGGACACTTGCAAATGGTAGGACATCACTGATGCACAACCTGAGCTACAAATCTTCTCAAAACTCACAATGCACATGTCTAGACATTTAGAGAATTTGATGAGTTCTTTCACTCAATCTTCAGGCCCATTTTGTTTCACCAGGATCACTAAGCAAAATTAAGAGTCTAATGATGACCAGTGTCCATTTTAGGAAAGACTCCATCTGGTTCGCCAATGTCCTTTCGGGAAGGAAACTGCTTTCCTTGCCTGGCCTGGCCTACATGTGATTCCAGACCCACAGCAATGTAGATGAACCTTAAATGCCGTCTGGGCAATTAGAGATGGGCAATAAATAGCCAGCAACACCCTCATCCCGTGAATGAATGAAAAAACCTGGGTAACTATCTAGGGCTGAAACCCTTGCTGACTTGTAACTTCATCTAACCCAGGCTACTAAGGACAATTGTGGTGCCCAGTGTCTTCTATTCACACAACATGGACTTTCAGTCAAACGTTTCCTATCTGTACAGCCAGTTGCTCAATACATTTCATGGAAACTTGGGACAAAAAAGTTATCTTAAAGTGTAACTACAAATTCAAATCAACAACACTATGAAATATTCTACACTACAAATAAAACAAATGTTGCAAAGTATCAATATTTTTGTCAGCATCCATTAACATTTTGTCAGACACCCCTCACAATATGATGTGGATTGCATTGAAAGAAAGGATTGAATGTCCATGGTATCCCAGAATGCAGCACGGAAGAAATATGTCTGTCAAGGTGGCACCAATAATGCCACAGAAACATTTGCACCCAGTCTAAGAAGAGTGCATCAGTCTAAGATCTCAGGAGATGGCCAGATAAAATGCCAAATTCCCCCAGTACCAGATTCATAAGATGTCAACATTGGGAACACTTTTCTCTCAAGAGCAGGAGATTGTGGGTTCCAGACCCACTCTAAAACCCTGGGTATACAATTCAGGTTGACACTGATACAATGCTGACAACATTTTACCTTCTTGCATGTGAGGCATTAAACCAATGGTCTGTCTGCCTGCTCAGGTAGACATAAATGATCCCACAGCACTACCCAAAGAAGACTAAGAAAGTTCTCCACTGGTGTCCTGGCTAATGTTTATCAGGGTTCTATTGCTAAATAAGAAAATCAAAGGAACTGTAGATGCCGGAGATTAGAAAGAAAATCAGAATTGCTGGAAAAACTCAGCAGGTCTGGCAGTATCTGTGGAGAGAAATCAGAGTTAACGTTTCAGGTCCAGCAACCTTTCTTCAGAACCTTGAAGGATTTTTGTCTTTGTTCATTGTCAAATTATTGATTGTGGAAATGCGAATTAAAATCTACAGTTACGTTTGCCCTACATAGCCCAGTGATTACACTTCAAAAATACTCTTTGTTGGCTTTAAAGCACTTCAGGATTGCCCTGAGTTGTGTTAAGGTGCTACATAAATGCAGACCTTTCTTTCTCTTCAAGCGCTCAAGTTCTGCAAAAAGGCTTGAAGCCATCTTCAACCTCCCCAACCATCAACTGAGCCCAGACGATGAAATGAAATGTCTTTTCTGCAAAGCAGAATATAGACCAGGAAAACTCAGATCAGCTAATTTTAGAAACCTCTATAGGGTCACCTCCCAGCCTCCAGGGAAAATAGCCCCACCCTATTCATCGTCTCCCGATAGTTCAAACCCTCCAACCTTGGCAACATCCTTGTAAATATTTCCTGAACCTTTTCAAGTTTCACAACATCCTTCCTATATGAGGGAGACCAGAATGCAGTATTCCAAAAGTGGCCTAACTAATATCCTGCACACCCCCAAGAGGACCTCTAACTCCTATACTCAATGCACTCACCAATAAAGACAAACATACCAACGCCAATTGCAAATTGAGCAGCGTAAGCAGATGTAGCAGGTTGGATTATAAAAGAATGAAATTAAAAGACCTAGAAATAAAAGTCATAACTCTAATAATGTGGAGACAGAATAAAACTAAGAAGAATGTGAGCTAATTGTTATGCTGAGTTCGTAAAAATTCTGTATAATGTTGATGGCGAGACTGTTCATTTAAACTTGTCTTTAACAGATGAGAGGCTAATGTGTTGAAAGCTCCCGCTTAGATGGAAAGTTGCATGTCTGGGTTTGTTCTGCTTTACGTCTGAAGATTAGCAGGTACACCTGAATGTGACAAGGAGACTAGATGCAGTCATTAATTTGGTTAATTTGGTCTTTTGAACCAGTGCAATATTTCTGCTTTCCTGTCATTCTAAACTCGAAAGCACTAATTTGATTTAAGTCAGTTATGAAAGTTCAATTTAAAATGTGATTGCTCCACTTTCCAGTCCTGTCAATACCTGAAACATAGCTTTAGATTACTTTTAGATTAGCTGTTTAGCTTTGAGGTTTAACCTCTTCCACTTGTTCATCTAGAAAACTTCAACTGGTCTGGAATGTCATGGTCTATGTCTTACACATAAATAGGTTCAATACTCTATCATTCAACATTAATCATGCACAACAGGTCAAATTTCAACACATTACCATCCCGCATCGCCAGATGCTTGCAAGATGATTTATCAGGCGCTCCATCTAGCAGAGAGGTTCCCTCTGATGACCATTGATTCCAATTTTGTAAAGTTCTTTGATATCACCTTCAGTGAAGTCCTGCCTTGAAGTCAAGGCAGAAAGTGAGGACTGCAGATGCTGGAGGTCAGAGCTGAAAATCCTGAAGAAGGGCTCATGCCCGAAACGCCGATTCTCCTGCTCCTTGGATGCTGCCTGACCTGCTGCGCTTTTCCAGCAACACATTTTCAGCTTTGAAGTCAAGACAGCCAATCACACCTCATGGGTACATTCACAGCGAGTTGCTCCATTCACCCTTTTGCCTCATTTATTTGTAAATGGTTTAATTCATCCATAATAACAGATGGCTTTGATAAGAACGTATTAAATGCCACAATTAATTCACAGCTCAGTAACACGCCATTTGGCCCAACTTGTCTATTTGTGTATTCCACATGAACCTTCTCTCATTCCTTGTGTGTTTCTCCTGGCCTCCCCTTACACTCTCCAGGCTATCTGCCTCTACTCAATGTGGTCGCCAAATCCTCATTTTACCCATTCTTGGAGTTAAATGGGATCTCCTGAGATTCCTTTGGGCACTATCCTGCATTCATGATGCTGAGATCCCACAAGTAGACACATAGAGTCATAGAGACGTACAGCACAGAAACAGACCCTTTGACCCAACTCATCCATGCCGACCAGATATCCTAAACTAATCTAGTCCTATTTGCCAGCACTTGTCCCATATCACTCTCAATCCTTCCTATTGATATATATATATATATATCTTGTCTATGTCCACAAGAAACACAGAAGTTAGGAGCAAGTGTAGGCCATTCAGTCCTTTAAGCCTTCTCTGCCATTCAATATGATCATGGTTTCAATACCATCCTTGAAGTTAATGACATATTCCTGCTTTCTCCCCATAGCCCTTGATGTTTTTACCATCTAAAGAGTTATTAATCACTTCCAGTGACCCAGTTTCCACAGCCTTCTGTGGTAGTAAACTTCACAGGTTGACCACGCTTAGAGTGAAGAATGTTTGCTTTACCATAGAATAGAATACCTACAGTGTGAAAGCAGTCCATTCAGCCCATCAAGTCCACACTGACCCTCCGAAGAGCATCCCACTCAGACTCACTCTTTTACCATATCCCTGTAACCCTGCATTTCCCATGGCTAACTTACCTAGTCTGCACATCCCTGGACACTATAGGTTATTTAACACGGCTAATTCACCGAACCTGCACAGCTTTGGATCGTGGGAGGAAAACGGAGCACCCGGAGGAAACCCTCACAGACACAGGGGGAATGTGCAAACTCCACACAGACAATCGCCCTGAGTCTCGAATTAAGCTCAGGACCCTGGCGCTGTGAGGCACCATGCAACCCAGTCCTAAACGGCCTATCCCATATTCTGTGACTGATAAATGTAAGGTGCTGCATTTTGGAAAGACAAATCAGAACAGGACTTATCCGCTTAATGGTAGGGTCCTGGGAAGTGTTGTTCAGCAAAGACACCTTGGAGTGCAGGCTCATAGTTCATTGAAAGTGGAGTCCTAGGTTGACAGGATAGTGAAGAAGTAGACAGTGAGGTCTGCAGATGCTGGTGCAGAGTTGAGAGTGTGTTGCTGGAAAAACACAGCAGGTCAGGCAGCATCTGAGGAGCAGGAAAATTGACGTTTCGGGCCAGAGCCCTTCTTCAGGAATGAGGAGAATGAAGAAGGCATTTAGTATGCTTACCTTCATTGGTCAATGCATTGAGTATAGGAGTTGGGCGGTCATGTTGAGACTGTACAGGACATTGGTTAGGCCACTTTTTCAATTCTTGTCTCCCTGCTATAGGAATGATGCTATGAAACTTGAAAGGAAACATTTACAAGGATGTTGCCAGGGTTGGATGGTTTGAACTATATGGGGGGGCTGGGGCTATTTTCCCTGGAGCATTGGAGGCTAAGGGGTGACCTTATAGAGATTTATAAAACCATGAGGGACATTGATAGGGCGAATAGCCAAGGTCTTTTCCCTGGGTTGGGGGAGTTCAAACCGCAAGGGCTTAAGGTGAGAGGGGAAAGATTTAAAAGGGATCTAAGCAGCAACCTTTTCACACAGAGGGTGGTGCATATATGGAATGAGCTGCCAGATGAAGTGGTGGAGGCTGGTACAATTACAGTATTTGAAAGGCATCTGGATGGGTATATGAATAGGAACGGTTTAGAGGGAAATGGGCCAAATGCTGGCAAATGGGACTAGTTTGATTTAGGATCTGGTTGACTTAGAACGGTTGGACCGAAGGTCTGTTTCTTTGCCATACAGCTCTATAGCTCTATGACCCCTGGTTCTAGACTCCCTGTCAAAGGGAAATATCCTCTCTCTGCACCAACTCAGTCAAGCCATATTCTATCAAAGCTCTTTTACAATTCTAAACGCGTCTGCTAGGTCACCCCTCAGTCTTTCTGGGAAGGAAGTGGTTCAGTCTATCCTGATAGAAATAATCTCTCTATAAGACCAGAAGTCACAGGAGCAAAAATGGCCATTCATTGAGACCATTCCACCATTCTATTCGACCATGACTGATCTGATAATCCTCAACACTTTCTTTTTTGTTCCCTGTAACCATTGATTCCTTACTGCTGAAAAATTGATCTCTTTGAGCCTTGATACTTAACAAACTAGCCGATACAGCACTCTGTGACAAAGAACTCCACAGGTTCACTATCCTCTGAGAGAAGAAATTCTTCTTCATCTCGGCCTTAAATGTGCATAGCCCTTATTTTAAGATTATGCCCTCTAGTTCTAGACTGTACCACATTCACTGAATCAAATAGTACAATACAGGACCTTGGATCCGTCAAGTCTCTACTGACTTAAACTGCTCTTAAATCTACACTAGTCCCACTTTCCAAGCACTCGGCCTGTACACTCGAGAGTACTTTTTAAAGGTTTACCACCTCAACTGCCATCTCAGGCAGGGCATTCCAAATTTCCACAACCCTCTGGATGAAAAGTGTTTCCCAAATCTCTAAAACTTTCACTTTAAAATTATGTCCCCTTAATATTTGACCCTTCAACTGAGCAGAACTGCTGATTTCTACTCACCTTGTTCATGCCGCTCAAACTTATATACCTCTATCAGGTCCCTCTCAAACTTCTCTGCTCTAAAGAAAACAACTCAAGCTTATCCAGCCTCGCTTCACAGCTGAAATGTTCCACTCCAGGCCATACCCTCATGAATCTCCTGTCCACTCTCTCAGGTCATCAAATAATGTGGTGACCAGAACTGCACAAAAGAAAACAACTTCTGTTGTACCTACCCTGTCAAGTCCTCTGAGAATCTTGCATATTTCAATAAGGTCACCTCTCATTCTTCTATATTCTGACAAGTATAGGTCCAATATACTCAACTTCTCAAAAGACAGTCTCTCTATGTGTGGTGTTATGACACAGAAGTCAAACCCCTCTGTTAATTAAAACCAAACCCCAAGAAAGGTCACCTCGCCTCATAATCTATTAAAATGTAAGTGAATGACAGAGAACTCCTAAATTTCGCTATTTAAAGAAAAGCTTTTTTTAAAAAACTCTAATAGTGCACATTAAACAAAAACTATTCACCAATCCAAGCCCCCCTTTTCTTAACTACTTACTATCTGACCCCAACTCTCTAAAATAATATGCTGTTACAGTAACGCACTTATTAAAGATTACATTAACTTAATATCAGGACCACCCAGTTTCTGTCTTCTTTGGTGTTTTTACTCTTCCAGCTGATGATCACCCTGGGTCATCTTTCTTTTTTACTGCGAATATATTTGACATGAAAATATACCTTTGATAGAGAGTATTTTCTAATTTATGTGAAAGCAATCTATTAGATGGGCAGTTACTCTCTAGCTCTGACTCACGGCAGTTGCTCTCCCTCTAATTTTCAAAATTCCAGGTTTACATATCTCCCATTACATATTAAATTCTTATAATTTACTTGCTTTCCCGATGTCAAGACAATAAAATTCAAATTCCGTTGGCTTCTGGTATCCTGGGAATAATTTAAACTAATTAGTTAAATTTGAACTGTTGTCAAAACAACAACCAAAACTCAGGTATCCATTTAACAGCCCAATGTTGTTACATTTGGAACAACCTGACCTTTAGCTGGCAGCTGTGGCTGTACTTTAAATTCAGAAAAGCACTTTCTACTTAAAGTGACCATGCATGCTTTCAACTTTGTAACATCTGGTATCAACCTAGAGAATCCTCTCTGGTCTGCCTCCAATACCAGATTACCTTTCCCTACTTAAGGGACCGAAAACTATTCATAGTATTCCAGCTGTAGTCTAACTAGTGCTGTGTATTGCTTTAAGAAATTCTCCCTATTTTCATATTTGAAATAAAGGCTAACATTTCATTTGTCTTCCATATTACCTGCTAAATTTGGATGTTAACTTTTTTTGTGGTTCATGGTTGAGGACTCCCACATCTCTCTGTGCCATAGCTCTCTGCAGTCTTTCTCAATTTAAATAATATTCAGCTTCTCTCCTCTTCCTGCTAAAATGCATAATCTCACATTTTCCCCACATTATATTTCATCTGACAACTCACTTACCCTGTCCATATCCATCTTCAGACTCTGTGTTGTTTCCATGGGCTGAATGGCCTAATTCCACTCGTATGTCTTATGAGTTTTAGCTATTGGCCTTCCTGCTTATTTATGTGTCATCCACAAACTTGTCTAGTATATTTGCTTTCCTCATCCAAGTCATGAATATACAGTAGAACCTCGATTATCCGATCGAGATGGGCAGGGAGTTTTTTGTTCGGATAATTGATCGTTCAGATAATCGACCTGATCATAAACAAGCAGTGATTCGAATGCCAGCTAGCGAACATTTCTCGGTCATCTGGCAATGCACGCCTCAATGCCGTTTAACTGATAACTGAACGCTGAGTTGGCTAATGCCATTTTTACGGGACTTTGAGATTTTGTTTGGATAATCTGAAATTCGGATAATTGATGTTTGGATAATCAAAGTTATACTGTATATTGTAAGTAATTGTGGCCCCAGCATTGATCCCTGTGACATTCCATTAGTTATAGGTTGCCACCCTGAAAATGCTCCCATTTATCCCAACTTTCTGTCTTCTATTAGTTAATCAATCCTCTAACCACACTGATAAAGTACTAACAACATCATAGGCTCATCTAATACTAGGGGGCATGGATTTAAGGTGAGGGGGGAAACAAATGAATATGCAATGAATAGAGGGGTATGGACCAAGGGCAGTTAGAAGAGATTAATTTGGCGTCATGTTCGTCACAATATCGTGGGCCAAAGGGCTGATTCCTGTGCTGTACTGTTCTATGTTCTATCTTATTAAGTGATCTAATGTTAGGTACCTTGTCAAACGCCAGAGGGACCTTTGTAAAAGTTCCAATATTAGATTGCAAAATATTGAAATGGTATTGCAGTATCATCGCCAGATCCATTGATTCTTTAAAACAGTGACTGCTTCTCATGGGTAATGAAGGTCGGAGGAGTTGTGTATTGAGCTCAAGGGTGCACTTCAATTGACCCCAACAGAGATAAAGAAGCCCAATAACTCTAATTTTGACTGTGTGGGTTAATTTGACTCCCTTACACCCCACAGGCCCATTTACTCTCTGTGCTTCTATTACAGACCTGCTGACAGAACCGGCTGTGACATCAATACATCTTAAAACTGCTCTCGGTATCAAATGGAGAGGGATCCTGGTGTGCCAGGTCAGTGCCACTGAATGGTAGGTTTGACTGCGGCTGACTGACTGATCCATCAACAGCTGCTCCAGACCCAAGACCTTCCTTCACACTTCACTCCCTATCAGTGAAATCGAAGCCTCCCCACTGCTTACACACCTCACCTCAAGAACAAACAGTGGGATGACGGGGGCCTCACTCTGCAGTGTTTTCATTATCATCACACGGAGGGCCTCGGAATGTGCTTTAAAAAAATCCAAGTTTATCATTTGATTCACTCCAATTGTGGGAATAAAGAACAACAGTTCTATTACAGGTGCCATCATTTGGACAAGATCTTAAATTGATGACCTCTTCAGTGGATGGCAAAATAGGTTAGGGCATTAGTTCAGAGAAGAGCAGGAGAGTTCTCCTGAACTGTTGTGGCCCTTAATTATATTTCAATCAACATCATTAAGAAACAGTACATCACCTCATTAAGACTTTGTTCTTTCTGGGATTAGGCTGAGTGCAAATTGGTGCAATTCTTTTCTTGCATCAAAAATTCAGCATGCCTCAAATGTACTTCAGTCATTTGTCTGGTTCAGATCCTGGTTAATTTTAACCCTCTAGGATACTGATGAGAGGAGAAGCTGGGCTGGAGAGTTTCAGTTATGAAGGGAGATTGGACAGACTGGGGTTCTTTCCCTCAGAGCAGAGGAGATTGAGAGGGGACATGATTGAGATGTATGAAATTATGAGGGGCATAGATAGACGAGAAAGAATGTTTCCCTTTGATGGAGGGATCTGTGACCGGGCACATAGATTTAAGTGGCAGGAGGTTTAGAGAAGATGTGAGGAAAAGTGTTTAACCCTCTGTTTGACCTAGAGAGTGGTGAGAATCTGGAACTCACTACCTGTAAGGGTGGGGGAGGCAGGAACTGTCATAAGATTGGAGAAGTATTAAGATGTGCGCTTGTGATGCCAAGGAACACAAGGGCATGCTCCAGGTGCTGGAAAAGGGGACTATAATAACTGGGTGATTGTTTTTGATTGACATAGATGGGATGGGCTGAAGAGTTTTTTTCTGTGCTGTGTTGTTCTTTGTTGTTCTTTGTTCTTTGTTCTGTGTTGTAGATCTCTATAATTCTAATCAGCAGTGGTACCACCACTGAACAGTGCTATATTGAGAGGAATTTGTGAAGAGAGGTAGCACCAAGGTGAGTAGATCATATGAGGTTCATCTATAAACAAGGTAAAGTTGCTATTGATGAACTAGTGGGCGGCACGGTGGCACAGTGGTTAGCACTGCTGCCTCACAGCGCCAGAGACCCGGGTTCAATTCCCGCCTCAGGCGACTGACTGTGTGGAGTTTGCACATTCTCCTCGTGTCTGCGTGGGTTTCCTCCAGGTGCTCCGGTTTCCTCCCACAGTCCAAAGATGTGCAGGTTAGGTGAATTGGCCATGCTAAATTGCCCGTAGTGTTAGGTGAAGGGGTAAATGTAGGGGAATGGGTCTGGGTGGGTTGCGCTTCGGCGGGTCGGTGTGGACTTGTTGGGCGGAAGGGCCTGTTTCCACACTGTAAGTAATCTAATCTAAACAGCAGTTATCCCATTAGAGACAGAGATGACTGGTGGTGGTTTAACCATACTTCAGGCAAGGGGAAAGATTGAGGAAGGATAGCCCTTCGTGGTAACCTCCCAGTATGGGAATTGAGCCCACACAGTTGATGTCACTGCAAATCAGCCCTCCAGCCAACAGCTATCATGAGATCAACAAGAGAGAAGGTGTCAGTCCAGAATAAGGATGTGAAGAGAGAGATCTTAGACACTACACTAGAAATGTATTCAATAATCTACTATGTCCAGGTAATGAGGGCATTAAAGTACATAAGGAGTTGAAGAAGCTAATTTAGAGATAATTGAGAGACAGTGTTTGTGCAGAAACGTACAGCACAGAATGACTCCACACCAATACTGCAAGGTGCAGCTGCCACGATTGGCTTAGAAGCTGACATGAAGCAGAAAGGCAGATAGGTTTCCATCCCTTAAAGACATTTGTGAAGCAGATGGTTTTGTATGTCAATCTGATAGCTGCATGATCATGATGACACTATGTTTTTACTTCTAGATAATTAACTAAACTTAATTTTCCCCCAATGTCAGGATGAGACTTGAATTCATCGTATACCATTAGTGCAAATTTATGGCTCACTCTGCTCACTTGTCTTTAGCAGTAATCATGCAGTGAAAAACTCCGGAGTTACTCTGAAACAGTGGAATGAAGAAGTTCCAAAATCCTAAATGAGCCAAATGGCAGCCCGTACTTGCAGTTTGCTTTTTAATCTTTTGGCAAGAGGAATCCTTGAGCACTTTCCTCATAGAATCAGCAGACACACAGAGAGGTCACTGGCTAACAGTCAACACCTGATTGTGTTTTCCATAAATTGGCAGTGTAAACGACAACTCTTGCTGAAAGCAGTGAACTGACCTGACCAGGGATTGAACCTGGGGCACTCATGATCTTGTGTCTCAGTGCCTGAAGCTGATTTTATGTTGGAACAAAGAAAGAAATGCATTTACACAGTGCCTTGTGCAATGCTCAATGCACAGAATTCCAAATTGACTATTCAGTTTTAATTCATATTACTCCAGAGGCAAGAACATTACTCACCAGTGAATGGGTTATGACAGAGTATATACTGGACACCAGAATATGGATCTGTCCCTTAAAATTAATATTCTCAAACTTTTATTTTATTGTAGTTATCTATCATCAGACCTTTTCTTTTGGCTCCACCTCTCTCATGAGCTTTCTCTTTCCCCCTTTCTCATTTCTGTGAATTTCTCCCTTTCCATCCTCCATGTTACATCAAGTGTTCAGCACAGAGACAAGCTTTTCGGGCCATCTACCAGAGTTAAAGCTCCTTGAGCTATGTCAGGCTCATCCCTTCACTCTACGGATTGTTGCATTCCTGAGTCCCAGTCTCTCTACCTCAAGATTTCTCCTGTGAAACTACCTCCTCTGTCACTTCAAAACAGTTCAGATTCGATTGAGTCAATGAGCAGGACTACAGGGAAAGGCTGAAGATTGACACTAAGTTCAAATGCTCTGCGACCTGGTGCAGATATGATGGGCTGAATAGCCTTCTTCTACACTGTTGCTGTTTTACACACCTTCCCCCCACTCATCACTAGCTTCCCCTACAAAATATAATCCTGCCTTTGAAATTTCCCTCCTCTAGCTCATGACCTCTTTGTGCCGAGAGCTCTGTGTATACTAATGTGTTGATAGGAAGCCTCATGTACAATAGGCACAAGCCATGGTTTCTATTAGAATGCTGCTGAAAATGTGTTGCTGGAAAAGCGCAGCAGGTCAGGCAGCATCCAAGGAACTGGAGAATCGACGTTTCGGGCATAAGCCCTTCTTCAGGAAGCCCTTCTTCCTGAAGAAGGGCTTATGCCCGAAACGTCGATTCTCCTTTTCCTTGGATGCTGCCTGATCTGCTGCACTTTTCCAGCAACACATTTTCAGCTCTGATCTCCAGCATCTGCAGTCCTCATTTTCTCCTTTCTATTAGAATACCCCAACCTCCCTTCGGGTAAATTTCTAAAGGGGAAGGAATACCCTTCCATCCTACACAAAAATAACCAGGGCTGTAGTGAACCATTCCCAAGTCTTCTTGATTTAAGAATCACAGAGTCATCCAACATGGAAACAGACCCTTTGGCCCAAATTGTCCATGCTAACCAGGTGTCCTAAACTGAACTAGTCTCATTGTGCTACGTTTGGCCCATATTCCTCCAAAACTTTCCTATCCATGTCCCTGTCCAAATGTCTTTTAGATGTTGTAATTGTACCCACATCTACCACTTCCTCTGGAGCTCGTTCCAGATGCGTTCCATATTCTGTATGAAAAAGTTATCCCTCAGGTTCCTTTTAAATCTTTCTTCTCTCACCAGAAAGCGGTGTCTCCTAGTTTTGGACTCTCCTACCCTGCTTATCCAGCCTCTCCTTAAAACTCAAATCCTTCAGACCCCGTAGCATACTGGTAAATCTTTTATGATTCCGTGCCAGTATAATAATATCCTTCCTATAACCGAGTGACCAGAATTGTACGCAGGTAAGAGTGAGAGTGCTACCAGTGGGCAAACAGCTCCTCGGATGCTGCCTGACCTGCTGTGCTTTTCCAGCACCACTCTAATCTAGACTCTGGTTTCCAGCATCTGCAGTCCTCGTTTTTACCTAAACAGGAAAGAGACCATTCCTCTTGAGTTCTGCCACCACTCAAGCAGAGCATAGCATCTTTTATCTGCTTTTGCTCCATTTCCCTTGATTGGGTCATAATTTCAAAGCTCCTTTGCTAGCAGTACAGTGGGCGATCCGATTTCTTAACAATGGCAGCGGTACACGAAGGCAGCTCACCTCCACCTTCTCCAGAACATGGGCAGTGAATGCTGGGGCCAACCAACGATATCTTATGTAAGCCTTTTTTTTGAAAAAGACACAAATGCCAGACAATGACTGTCTTCAAGAAGAGAGCTGATTTTCAGTCTGGGGTCCTGAGACCAGTTAAATGTTACAAGGATTGGTGCTGGGTCCATTACTTTTTCATTGATTATATAAATGATTTGGATGTGAACATAGGAGATATAGTTAGTAAGAGTGCAGATGATGCCAAAATTGGAGGTGTAGTGGACAGTGTACAATGGGATCTTTATCAGATGGGCCAATGGGCAGAGAAGTGGCAGATGGAGTTTAATTTAGATAAATGTGAGGTGTTGCATTTTGGAACGCAAATCGGAGCAGGACTCATACACTTAATTATAAGGTTGCTGAACAAAGAGACCTTGGAGTGCAGGTTCATAGTTCCTTGAAAGTAGAATCACAGATAGCTAGGATAGTGAAGAAGGTGTTTGGTATGTTTTCCTTTATTGGTCAAACACTGAGTATAAGAGTTAAGATGTCATGTTGCAGCTGTACAGAATGTTGGTTAGGCCACTTTTGGAATATTGTGTGCAATTCTGATCTCCTTTCTATCGGAAGGATGTTGTGAAACTTGAAAGGGTTCAGAAAAGATTTACAAGGATGTTGCCAGGGTTGGAGGATTTGAGCTATAGGGAGAGGTTGAATAGGCTGGGGCTGTTTTCTCTGGAGTGTCGGAGGCTGAGGGGTGACCTCATAGAAGTTCATAAAATCATGAGGGGCATGGATAGGGTAAATAGACAAGGTCTTTTCCCTGGGGTCCGGGGAGTCCAGAACAAGAGGGCCTAGGTTTAGAGTGAGATGGAAGGGACCTAAGGGACAACTTTTTCACGCAGAGCATTGTGCGTGTATGCAATGAGCTGTTAAGTGGTGGAGGCTGGTACAATTTCAGCATTTAAAAGCATCTGGCTTGATATATGAATAGAAAGGGTTTAGATCGATATGGGCCAAATGCTGATAAATGGGACGAGATTAGGTTTGGATATCTGGTCAGCATGGACGTGTTAGACTGAAGGGTCTGTTCTGTGCTGTACATCTCCATGACTCTGTGACTCTAAGGGAGGATCTAAACATTGCCCTTTGATGTTGAAGCAAACTAAATTTGTTGAATGCTCCAGTCAATGTCCTGGGGGTTATCATTAATCAGAAACTAAATTGGACATACCATATGCATGCAATGGCTGCAAAAGCAGGTTAAAGTCTAGGAATCCTACAGGAAGCCACATTCTCCCAAAGGTCTGTCCATTATCTATAGGACTTAAGTGTGATGGAATACTTTCCAGTTGCCTGGTTGGATGCAGTCCCAACAACACTCTAGAAGCTTGACACCATCAGAACAAAACAACCTGCTTGATTGGCACCATGTCCACAAGAAAGCCTCCACCACTGACACTCAGCAGCTGTAGTGTGTACCATCTACAAGATGCAATGCAATAGCATACAAACTTGTGACATCTCCCACCTGGAGCAATAGGGTAGCAGATATGGAGGAAAACACGTTTTCTGCAAGCCGCTCGCTATCCTGACTCAGAAGTACAAGGAATCTCGATTGTCTGAGCAACACAGGTGGGGAGTATTTTGTTCGGATAATTGAATCTTCAGACAATCGAATGCAGATAACACAGTTTAGTCAAGCAGCGGGACCTTGTGATCTTGTCCGGGTAATCCAAAATTCGGATAATCGAATGCCGGTTAATTAAGGTTCATAGAACATAGAACATAGAAAATACAGTGCAGTACAGGCCCTTTGGCCCTCGATGTTGCGCCGATCCAAGCCCACCTAACCTACACTAGCCCACTATCCTCCATATGCCTATCCAATGCCCGTTTAAATGCCCATAAAGAGGGAGAATCCACCACTGCTACTGGCAGGGCATTCCACGAACTCACGACTCGCTGAGTAAAGAAACTACCCCTAACATCTGTCCTATACCAACCCCCCCTTAATTTAAAGCTATGCCCCCTCGTAATAGCTGACTCCATACGTGGAAAAAGGCTCTCACGGTCAACCCTATCTAAACCCCTAATCATCAAGTCACCCCTAAACCTTCTTTACTCCAATGAAAACAGACCCAAGTGCCTCAGCCTTTCCTCATACAATCTTCCTACCATACCAGGCAACATCCTGGTAAACCTCCACTGCACCCGTTCCAGTGCCTCCACATCCTTCCTATAGTATGGCGACCAAAACTGCACACAATACTCCAGATGCGGCCGCACCAGAGTCTTATACAACTGCAACATGACCTCAGGACTCCAGAACTCAATTCCTCTACCAATAAAAGCCAGTATGCCATATGCCTTCTTCACTGCACTATTTACCTGGGTGGCAACTTTCAGAGATCTGTGTACATGGACACCAAGATCCCTCTGCCTCATCCACATACCAAGTATCCGACCATTATCCCAGTACCCCATCTTTTTGTTACTCTTACCAAAGTGAATCACCTCACACTTACCTACAATGAACTCCATAACTTCGTCTGTATGTCAACCCTTTAGTGTCAAAATCCTGGACCTCCCTCTCTAACGGCGCTGCGTTTGGCCCTACACTCCAAGAACTGCAGCTGTTCAAGAAGGCAGCTGTAGTGAACCATTCCCAAGTCTTCTTGGCTTAAGAATCACAGAGTCATCCAACATGGAAACAGACCCTTTGGCCCAAATTGTCCATGCTAACCAGGTGTCCTAAACTGAACTAGTCTCATTGTGCTACGTTTGGCCCATATTCCTCCAAAACTTTCCTATCCATGTCCCTGTCCAAATGTCTTTTAGATGTTGTAATTGTACCCACATCTACCACTTCCTCTGGAGCTCGTTCCAGACGCGTTCCATATTCTGTATGAAAAAGTTATCCCTCAGGTTCCTTTTAAATCTTTCCTCTCTCACCAGAAAGCTGTGTCTCCTAGTTTTGGACTCTCCTACCCTGGAAAAAATGTCCCTGCCCATCCAACCTCTCCTTAAAACTCAAATCCTTCAGACCCCGTAGCATCCTGGTAAATCTTTTATGATTCCGTGCCAGTATAATAATATCCTTCTTATAACCGAGTGACCAGAACTGCAGCAGTTCAAGAAGGCAGCTTTCCACCACTTTCTCCAGTGCAAATAGAAGCAGGAAATAATTGTTGGCTTTGCCTAATAAAGTCTACATCCTGTGAAAAAAATAAAATCAACTTTACTATTTCAATGCACTCCTAACTGGATTTGCACCTCCGTAAACACGTTCCTCTGAAAATCTACTGGCCTTACTCCAAGGAGAGAAGTGCGGGGAAAATGTTTCACACAGAAGGTGGTGGGTGCCTGGAACGTACTGCCAATGGAAGTGGTGGAACCAGGCACTTTATCAACATTTAAGGAGTATCTTGATAGACACGTGAATGTGAGGCAAATAGAGGGATAGAAACTGTGCATGGGCAATAAGCAGCAGGTCTAAATAAGGATTAGAATTAGCACAGGCTTGGTGGGTTGAAGGGCCTGTTCAAGTTCTGTAGCGAATTGTATTATGTTGTATTATAAGATTATGCTTTTTCACTCATCGCTCGAGTACATACCCACAGCAAAAAGCCTGGCTTTCAGACAGATCTATTGTTTCACCCCCCCCTGTCAAATATGGGTGACTGACACACCTACTGATACTCATTACAAGAAACGCAGGGCTGTGACCAACTTTCCAAGCAAGCTGCAATTGGAGGGAGATTTGACAAGTTTCCTATTTAGGTCTCAGAGGGACCTGCTCTCCCCATCCGGCCTGATTTGTCTATAACTCGATTCAAAGTCAATGTGATTTTTTAAAACAACATTCAAGGGATGTGGGTTAAACTTCATTAACTTCCTGTCCCTAGTTCCCCGAAAATGGAATGGCTTGCTAGAGTTATTTCAGCAGGCAAGTTATGAGTCAAGCAAATTGCTGTGGATCTGTAGTTCCATGCAGGCCAGATCAGGTAAGGATGGCAGGTTTCCTTGCTTCATGAACAAAGTTTTGCAAGAGTTGATAATGGTTACATAGTCACCGTTGGGCTAGTTCTTTACAATTCTCAATATTGATTTCATATTTCTCCATCTGCCATATTGCAATTTGAACCCATGGCCCAGAATATTATCCTCGTAAGGGCAAGAGTGACTACTGCAGATGCTGGAAACCAGAATCAAGATTAGAGTGGTGCTGGAAAAGCACAGCAGGTCAGGCAGCATCCAAGGAGCAGGAAAATCGACGTTTTGGGTAAAAGCCCTTCATCAGGAATGGAGGTAGGGAGTCTCCAGGGTGGAGAGATAAATGGGGGCTGGGGAGAAGATAGCAAAGTGTACAATAGGTGAATGGGGGTGATAGGTCAGAGGGGAGGGTGGAGTGGATAGGTGGGAAGGGAGATTGGCAGGTAGGACAGGTCATGAGGGCGGTGCTGAGCTGGAAGGTTGGAACTGGGGTAAGGTGGGGAAGGGGAAATGAGGAAACTGGTGAAATCCACATTGATGCCCTGGGGTTGAAGTGTTCCGAGGCCAATCTTTCTTCCCACCTATCCGCTCCACCCTCCTCTCTGACCTATCACCTTCATCCCCACCCCCATCCACTCATTGTACTCTTTGCTACATTCTTCCACTCTCCTCTCTGACCCTTCACCTTCATCCTGCACTATAAGGAGCATGTAGAGTCTTTGGAGAGGGAGCAAAAGAGGTTTACCAGGATGTTGCCTGGACTGGAGTGTATTTGTTATAAGGAGAGTTTGGACAAACCTGGATTGTTAACACGAGAACGTCAGGGGCTGAGCCTGATAGGAGTCTATAAAATAATGAGAGACATGGATAGAACAGATGGTCAGAGTGTCTTTCCCAGGGTGGAAATACAAGAGGGCACAGAGTTAAGGTGAGAGGAGAAAGTTTAAAGGCGATGTGCAATGCAGATTATAAAAATACAGGAATTTTAACTTTTTTTATTTGATGTGGCAGATTTAAAGAACAGGAGCTCGCTGTTGACTGTTCCACAGCGCTACCCTGTGACCAGTGTTGGTACTGCAGATCCCTACTGTCCTCTCCAAGCCTTTTGAGTTGTGGTTCTGTTTGATCCTGTAGATTATCGAGGTCAGCATCAATGTGAGTGAACAAGAGCTTGCTAATTAATAAATCTAGAGGAGAATTATTTGAAATGGAGGTGATGGAGTACTAATAGAGTGGTACCATGGAACAGCAGAGTAATGGTCAGATTGGTGCTGTAAAAGCACAGCAGGTCAGGCAGCATCCAAGGAGCAGGAAAATCGATGTTTCAGGCAAAAGCCCTTCATCAGGAATAGGAGATGAAGGGCTTTTGCCCGAAACGTCGATTTTCCTGCTCCTTGGATGCTGCCTGACCTGCTGTGCTTTTCCAGCACCGTCCTGATCTAAACTTTGGTTTCCAGCATCTGCAGTCCTCACTTTTGCCTAATAGCAGAGTAATGTCAATGGCCTTATTATAAAGATGATGATGACTATGTAATAAAATAAAAGTTTAAATACATGAGAAGAGCCACCAGAATTGGAGAATTCCTTATGTTGCTTTGGATGTACAAATTAGGAGCAGGAGTAGGCCATTCAGCCCCTCGAGCCTGGTCCTCCATTCAATAAGATCAAAGCTGATCTGAAAGCTTCACATTTCTCTCCAACCACAATAACCTTTCATCCTCACACCCCCCATTAACAGGAATGTCTCACCCTCTGCTTTAGAGGGAAGGGTGTTGGGATGGAACAGGGCTGGATTCCAGCCCTTGATCCACGGGCACCAAAAACTCCTGCAATACCATCCAGGTACAGCAAGTGGTGAGGAATGCAGATGGAACACTCTTGTTTATACCGAGTGGAAATGGACAGCAAACATCAGGATGGTTTGCTAGAGCTGTGGAGTACTACATACAGTTTGAAAATCTTTATTCGCAGGAGAATGTAAATGAAGCCAGTGAAAAATCATTCCTGGAATTTCCGGGATATCGGGAAGGGATGGGGGCGGGTTATCTTGGGAGGAAAGGTTAGACAGGCTGGGCCCATGCCTTTAGAATTTAGAAGTATTATAGGTGATCTGACTGAAATATATATTTGATCCTGAGAGTACTTGACAAGGCAGATGATTGCCCCTTGTGCGACACTCTCAAACCAGGAACATAGGAGCAGACATAGGCCATTCAGCCCCTTGATCTATTATTCTAGATCAGGACTGATCAATCTCAAACATCCCATATTGCTTGACAACATTAGTAACTAGAAATCTGTGTTGAACTCACTTAAAGACTGAACATTCAAGGCTCCCTGGGCCAGAGAATTCCAAACATTCACCAGCACCTATGTGAAAATCTTCTTGTTCATCTAAATCCTGATGAAGGGCTTTTGCCCGAAACGTCGATTTCGAAGCTCCTTGGATGCTGCCTGAACTGCTGTGTTCTTCCAGCATCACTGATCCAGAATCTGGTTTCCAGCATCTGCAGTCATTGTTTTTACCTCGTTAAATTCTTAAATAGCCTGTCTTTTGTTGAAACTGTCCCCAATCCCAGTTCTAGACCTCGCAGCCATTGGAAAAATTCTTTCTAGATTGGCTGTGCCTAGCCCTTTAAAAGTTCTTCTGAGATCTCCTCACATTCTTCCAAACTCCGCAGTATACCAGCGCAGGGATCACGTCTGGTGAACCCCAGTTTAAAAATAAAACGCAGACATAGAGCATGTTTTTCCCCTCACAAATCATTGGGAATCTCTTCCACAGAGAGCACTGGAAGTCAAAAAAATGGATTATTTTTAGGACAGAGTTCAATCGATTCTCAGCTCACACAGGAGTCAAAGGTTTTCAGGGGTAGGTGGGGATGAGGAGTTGAGGCCAAATTGTTATATGGTAGAGCAGGCTTGAGGGGCTGAATGGACTACTCTCGCTCCTGATTCTTCCTTAGCTCTCGAAGGTGTACCTGTGAGAGTGCTGAGAATGGCCAGAGATTTCGATGCTGCTGGAATAGTTTTACTGAACCTCAACATGTCAGAGATGACTAACAGTCTCTTGGCCAAGTTAGAACATGACAATCAATGTTAATGGAGCCCTGAGGGGTGACTTTCTAGAGGTTTGTAAAATCATGAGGGGCATGGATAGGATAAATAGACAAAGCATTTTCCCAGGGCTGGGAGAGTCCAGAACTAGTGGGCATGGGTTTAGGGTGAGAGGGGAAAGCTATAAAAGAGACCCAAGGGACAACTTTTTAACTCAGAGGGTGGTACATGTATGGAGTGAGCTGCCAGAGGAAGTGATGGTGGCTGGTACAATTGCAACATTTAGAAGGCATCTTGATGGGTATATGAATAGGAAGTGTTTGGAGGGCTATGGGCCAGGTGCTGGCAGGTGGTACTAGATTGGGTTGGGATATCTGATCGGCATGGACGAATTAGACCGAAGGGTCTGGTTCTGTGCTGTACATCACTATGAGTCTATGACTCAGAACCCTCACCACAGCATGGGATAGGAGAGGTTAGGATTCAGTAAAGAACATCTCAGTTTGTCTGAAGTCAAGCCAAGCAGATGAAGTACACAACAGCTTCCACTTACTGGTTACAGAGAGTGTTAGCGGTAAGCTGGAGTTTAATGGTAATGCAAGTGTCAGTTCATTGATCTTTGGGATGTCCCACAGAGTTTTAGAATTGGCTGCATAATCCTGTTATTAATGGGCAGATTCACAAATGGAAAACAGTCCCTAATTCTGCCCCTGAACAATTTTGTGTGTTTTAGCATGCAGAGTTGTCTGATGAATAAAAGGAAGCCGTCTACTGAGTCCAATTCTAACTTGCGTCTCTAGGTCAAATAGCAGTTTAATATCTGAAGCTACATTTAACCCAGCCTTGATTGGATTTTACATAAAAACTTGGAACCTACAATGCAGCATAGATCACTGGGATAACCCAGAGGGTAAGATTCCTCTCTCCATACCACATCCCTCCCTACCCACCAAATTCCCAGCATCCTCCTTAGTCGCATGAAGCTGTTGCACAGTCTCAAGGAGAAGGTTCACCAGCAGCCTCGAAGCACTATTACGGATTGTGAGGAAATGCAACCTTTCCAGTGATGTTGACCTGTCTGAGAATTAGGTTTTTTTTTAGCCTTATGATACCAACATAGTCAATAATTCGCATCTTATAATTGTCACAAATAGCCATGAATTAAATGATCTAATCATCCGATTTTGTGATATTAGCTGTGATATCAGATTTACATGTGCTCTGAGTAGCACCAGCACCAATTCTCCTATTATTGATTGGAGAACTGTATTAGTTTTCTCATTTAGTTGTTCCCTGATACAGTTTTGTTTTCATTTAGTGGTGAACAGAACCAAATCTCCAATTTACAGATGCTTCCAACATTTCTTCTTTTTATTGATTCCCTGCTCCTATTCTCCCATTTAGATGTGCTCTGCTCCAATTCTTTAATTTACTGGAACTCCCACCAATTTTCTAATGTAATGGCACTGTGCAACAAATCTCCCATTTACTGATGCCCGCATATTCTCCCATTATTTATACGCTTATACTAATTATCCCATTTACTGATGCCTTAGCCCAATACTATCATTTAGGGGTGCCCTACTCTAATTCTCCCAATTACTGGTGCCATACCCCAATTCTCTAATTTAGTTCCACTGTTCACCAGTTCTTCCAATTAGTACGAAACTGCCCCAATTCTCCCATTTAGTTGTCCACTGCCAGAACTCTCGAATTCTGACGTGCCCTGCATCTAATCTCCAAATGACCAAACCTGCACAATTCTCTCATTGAATATTGTCTTGCCCAAATTCTCCCATTTACTCTGATACACATCTTCCACATAATGGTATCCTGCTCAATGATTATTTTCATTTAGTGGTGCCCTGCTTCCTACCTCCACTTTACTGCTCCTTTGCAACGTTACTCCTACTGACTGATTCCCTGCCTGTGTTCTCCAATTTACACATGCTGTTATTAGCACCCTGTACTAATTCTCTCATTTACTGATACCCTGCACCAATTCTCCAATTCACTGTTTCCAACATCAATTCTCATGTTTACTGATGTTCCATGCCAGTTAAGGGTGCCCTCCTCTAATTCTCTGATTTAGTGGTGCCGTATACAATGCTGAGTTCGACTGAGCAGTTCTTCCATTTCGCAGTTTGTATAAGAATTCTCCCATTTAGGGCTCCACATCTCTGCATCAATTCTCCATTTACCAATCCTGCACAAATGGTCTTATTGTCACCAACTCTCCTATTGAGTATTATCCTGCCCCAGTTCTATAACTTCATGGGCCAATTCTCAAACTTAGTGGCACGGGCATCAATTCTCTCAAATGCTCCCTGATACAATTGCTTTATTCATTTAGTGGTGAGCTGAACCAAATCTCTGGTTTACAGATGCTGGCGACATTTCTTCTTTTTATTGATTCCCTGCTCCTATCCTCCCACTTAGACACACTCTGCTCTAATTCTTTAGTATAACGACAATCCCACCAATTTTCCCATCTGTACTGTGCACAAAATCTCCCATTTACTGATGCCCAATAATTCTCCGATTTATTCATGCCGTTATACTAATTCTTCAAAGGCAATCCCACAAATTTTCTCATGTGTACTGTGCACAAAATGTCCCATTTACTGATGCCCAATAATTCTTCCATTTATTCATACCCCTATAATAAATCTTTAATTTACTGATGCCGAGCTCAGTTCTGCCATTTAGGGGTGCCCCACTCTAATCCTCCCATTTACTGGTGGCATGCCCCAATTCTCTAATTTAGTTCCACTGTGCATCAGTTCTTCCAGTTAGTATTTCCCTGCAACAATTCTCCCATTTAGTGGTCCACTGCCAGAATTCTCTAATTTTGGCATCACCTATGTCAAATTCTCCAATAACCAATCTTGCATAAATCCTGCTTTTTGTGGTGAACTGTACCAACTCTCCCATTTAATTATTCCCCTACAGGCATTTCCTGCTCAAACTGTTTTCATTTAGTGGTGCCCTGCATCGAATCTCCACTTTATTGCTCATTGCAACATTTCTCCGACTTACTGATTCCATGCCTGTGTTCTCTCCTTTAGCTGTGCTCTTACTCCACACCAATTCTCTCATTTACTGATACCATTTACCAATTCTCCAATTCACTGTTGACCAACACCAATTCCCCCATTTCCTGATGTCCTGAACAGGTTCTCCACTCAATGTTTCCCTACGCCATATATTAGTGATGATCCAGACCAATTGTCCCATTTAGGGGTACCCTACTCTAATTCTCCTATTCAGTATTGACCGACCCCAATTCTCCTATTTAGTGCTACACTGCCCACATTCTCCCATTTCATCCTATTCTGCACCAATTCTCCCCTTTAGGGCTAGACTGCCCCAATTCTCCCATTTAGTGCTAAACTGCCCCAGTTCTCCCACTTAGTGTGACACTGCACCAATTCTCCCATTTAGTGCTACATGCCCCAACTCTCCCATTTAGTACAACACTGGCCAACTCTCCTACTTAGTGCGACACTGCCCCAATTCTCCCATTTATTGCTACACTGCACCAACTCTCAGTATTGAGTATTGTCTTGACCAAATTCTCCCATTCACTCTGATACACATCTTCAACACAATGGTGCCCTGCTCAATGTTTTTTTTCATTTAGTGGTGCCCTGCATCATATCTCCACTTTAATGCTCCTTTGCAATTTTTCTCTGACTGACTAATTCCCTGCCCGCGTTCTCCAATTTATAAATGCTCTTATTATCACTCTGCACCAATTCTCTCATTTACTGATGCCCGGCACCAATTCTCCAATTCACTGTTGCCCAACACTAATTCACCCATTTCCTCATGTCCTGATCAAGTCCTGACATGGTGGCTCAGCGGTTAGCGCTGCTGCCTCACAACACCAGGGTCCCAGGTTCAATTCCAGCCTCGGGTGACTGTCTGTGTGGAGTTTGCACATTCTCCCTGTGTCTGCATGGATTTCCTCTCGGTGCTCCGGTTTCCTCCCATAGTCCAAAGATGTGCAGGGTAGGTAAATTGGCTATGCTAAATTGCCCATAGTGTTAGATGCATTAGTCAGTGGGAAACGGGTCTGGGTGGGTTACTCTTCAGAGGATTGGTGTGGACTTGTTGTGCCAAAGGGCCTGTTTCCCCACTGTAGGGAATCTAATCTAAAAGTCCTCCCTAGTGATGGCCTACACCAAATATAAGTGATGGAGAAAATGTAGAGAATCACCAGGAGATGCAGAGAGTTCAAGAAGTAGGTCTTTTATTTGCAAACAAAAAACCCTGACACTGAGAAAGCAGATTCCCGAATGTCCCCAAACCTCAGGGTCCATTGATTTTTATATCTTTTATTATCATGTTTCTGTTAGCTTATCAGCATGTCCAACTATATTAATCAAAGTACCTCACTCTAGCTACACAATAAACCAGTGATGTTAGTTCCCATTATCTCTTTAATTATATATTCTACTTAATGTTATTCTAATGTCATGGTTAGATATTTATTATCACCACTGCTACAGTGGTCTTCCATTCCAGACTAACCTGTCATGATAGATGTTTAGCTATTCCATCTATTAAAATAGTCTCCTATCTCAAGCTGACTCTACTAATTATTAATTAGATATTTTAATGTCATGTCCCAAATATTTATGGTCCCAATCCTGTCATAATGACACTTAACAGGGAAACTAGCTCTACTAACTTATCACATCTAGCTATAGTGACCTTTCAGCCTTCACCTTACTCTGTTGTGGTTCTGTTTGCCGAGCTGGGAATTTGTGTTGCAGACATTTCGTCCCCTGTCTAGGTGACATCCTGAGTGCTTGGGAGCCTCCTGTGAAGCGCTTCTGTGTTGTTTCCTCCGGCATTTATAGTGGTTTGTCTCTGCCGCTTCCGGTTGTCAGTTCCAGCTATCCGCTGCAGTGTCCGGTATATTGGGTCCAGGTCGATGTGTTTGTTGATAGAATTGTGGATGAGTGCCATGCTTCTAGGAATTCCCTGGCTGTTCTCTGTTTGGCTTGTCGTATAATAGTAGTGTTGTCCCAGTCGAACTCATGTTGCTTGTCATCTGCGTGTGTGGCTGCTAAGGATAGCTGGTCGTGTCGTTTCATGGCTAGTTAACTATTCATCGTTTTCCTGCTCCTCAGATGCTGCCTGACCTGCTGTGTTTTTCCAGCAATACACTCTCAACTCTCTTTTCGAGCACCTAACCTTAGCCCATACTACCTCAGTAGATGAATCCTCAAATGTCCTTTCTGCCACCGTAATACTGTCCTTGATTAACAATGCCACACCTCCCGCTCTTTTACCACCCTCCCTGTTCTTACTGAAACATCTAAACCCCGGAAACTGCAACAACCTTTCCACTTCTCCCATTTAGTGCTACACTGCCCCAGTTCTCACATTATGTAGTAAACCGCACAAGTTCTCTCATTGTCTGAGACATTGGAGCACTGTTGGATGGTCAGAACTTTGGGGAATGCATTATTGTGAGAGGGTCAATAAGGATGCAGTGCCTTATTATAAGAGGTTTAGAACCGAGGGAGAGCCAGATGTTTTTGAAGTGAGTTCAGAACTGAAGGAATGCCTCACTGTCCAAGGATCAGTGCTAAGGAAGTGTATCGTCACACAGTCAATGCTGAGACAGTGCCTCAGGGTAATAGGGTTGGAATTGAGAGACTGCCACACGATTAAGGGTCAGTACTAAGATATTGTAGCTCTATCAGAGGGTCAGTTCTGTGGTATTGAAGCACTCTGAGAGCTTTAACATTGAGGGTGTGCCTCATTGTCAGAGGGTCAGAATTGTGGGAGTACATTATTGTGAGAACATCAATCCTGAGACAGTGCCTCAGAATGCAGGTGTCTGAAATGAGGGCATGTGACATGATTCGTTGATCAGTACTGAGTTACTGCAGATCTATCAGAGGGTCAGTCCTGAGGGAGTGCCTCATTGTCAGAGGCTCACAGGGCGGCACGGTGGCACAGTGGTTAGCACTGTTGCCTCACAGCACCAGGGACCCAGGTTCGATTCCAGCCTCGGGTCACTGTCTGTGTGGAGCCTGCACATTCTCCACATGTCTGCTTGGGTTCCTCCAGTTTCCTCCCACAGTCCAAAGATGTGCAGGTTAGGTGAATTGGCCGTGGTTAAGGTTAGATTAGATCCTCTAAAGTGTGGAAACAGGCCCTTTGGCCCAACAAGTCCACACCACCCCTCTGAAGAGAAATCCACCCAAACCCATTCCCCTACCCTATATATTTACTCCTGACTAATGCACCTAACACTGTGGGCAATTTAGCATGGCCAATTCACATGATCTGCATATCTTTGGATTGTGGGAGGAAACCGGAGCACCCGGAAGAAACCCATGCAGATACAGGGAGAATGTGCAAACTCCACACAGACAGGTGGGAATCGAACCCAGGACCCTGGTGCTGTGAGGCAGCAGTGCTAACCACTGAGCCACGTGCCGCCCATAGTTAATTGCCTGTAGTGTTCAGGGATGTATAGGTTAGTTGCATTAGGCAGGAGGAAATGTATGGGAATGGGTCTAGGTGGGATACTCTTTAGAAGGTCAGTGTGGACTTGGGACAAAGGACCTGCTTCCACACAGTAGGGATCCTAATACTGAGGTGGTGCCTTATTGCATGGGGACCAGAATTCAGGATGGGCTAAAATGGACACACGTTTAGAGGGTCAGTACTAGTAGTGAAGGACAATGAGAGAACCAGCACTGAATGGGCTCTGAGAATCGACTCTCCGACAGTCTGCAATACCTCAGTATTGATCCTTTAATCATGTAGCATTCCATCAATACTGACCCCATTAGTGGGAGGTACTGCCTGAGAACAGATTCTCTGAAACTGAGTCACACTCTTTGGAATCAACCTCCAACAATAAGGTACTCCCTCAGTATTGAGACTCTGGTCATCAGGCAGTAGCTGATAGCCAGAGGCTCAGTCCTGAGGCAGGCCTGTTGTCAGAGAGTCAGTTCTGAGGGAGGGCCACATTGTTAGAGGGTCAGTCCATCTGAAGTGCTGACTTAAGAACCTCAGAATTGAGGGTGTGCCTCACATTTAGATGGTCAGTAATAGTAATTGTAGCTCTATCAGAGAGCCAGTACTGAAGAATTGTCTCATTATCAGAAGGTCAGTTCTGAGGGAGGACCTTGTCATCAACATGACAACACTGAAGGAGTGCCTTATTGTCAGACGGTCAATACTGAAGCAATGCCTCATTGTTAGAATGTCAGTTATGAGGAAGTGCCCCTTTGCCAGAGGGTCAGTTCTGAGGCAGTATCTTGTTTTCAGAGGGTCAGAACTGTGGGACTATGTTGTTGTCAGAAGGTCAATACTGAGGCAGTGCCTCATTCAAAGAGAGTCAGAATTGAAAGGGTGCTAAATAATTAAAAAATCAGTTCTGAGGCATTTGCAGCTCTGTCAGAGTGTCAGTGGGAGAACCTCATTATCAGAGGGTCAAGATTATGGGAGTGCCTTATTGTCAGAGGGTACACCACTTTGTCACAGGATTCATTCTAGGACAGTACCTCAACGTAATGTGGTCAGAACTGAGGGAGAACTACGTGATTAGAAGGTGAGGATGATCTTTTACTGCTATGATTTGGAGGTGCCAGTGTTGCACTGGAGTGTACAAAGTTAAAAATCACACAACACCAGGTTATAGTCCAACAGGTTTATTTGGAACCACTAGCTTTCGGTTCCTAAAGCTAGTGTTTCCAAATAAACCTGTTGGACTATAATCTGGTGTTGTGTGATTTTTAACCTCTTATTGCTAAGTATTTGCCTCCCCCTGCTGGTCCTGATTTCTCCTTTGCATTTTGGCTTCAAACAGAGAATTCTTTTGTTAAAAACTGTGTTTGTTCATGGGAATATGACAACACTGGCCAGGCCAGCAATTATTCCCTATCTTTGATTGTCTTTGGGAAATTGGTGGCTTCACACTGCTGCTCTCCATTTGGTGTAGGCAGACCCACAGAGCTATCAGAAGGAGATGTTATTTCAAAGACAGTGAGATAGTTTCAAGTGAGGAGTGCTAGAGTACAATTCTGCTGCTGTTGGTGGCCCACAATGCCTCATGGATGCCCCAGTCTTGAGTTGCTAGATCTGTTTGAAGTCTGTCCACTTTAGCACAGAGATACTGCCACAAAACACAATGGACGGTATTCTCAGTGTGGAAATGGGATCATCTCCAGAAGGACCGTGCAGTGGTCACTCTTATTGACACCATCATGGACGGATGCATCTGCAGCTGGCAGACAGCTAAGGATGAGATCAGGTATGTTTTTCCCTCTTGTTGGTTCCCTCACTGCCTGCCGCAGGCCCAGTCGAGCAGTTATGTCCTTTAGGACCCAACCTGCTTGATCGGTTGCAGAACCGCTCTTGATGGACAGTGAAGTCTCTCATCAAGAGTACGTTCTGTATCTTTGCCACCCTCAGTGCTTCTTCCAAGTATTGTTCAATGTAAGAGAGCACAGAGTCATCAGCCAAGGGCGAACGGTGCATGACAATTAATGAGTGTTCCTCATTCATAATTACCTAGAGTTGTGTTGAGGATTTCCAGGGTAACTCCCTCCAGATTGTATGCCATATGAGTTTGAATACAACTGAGCAGCTTGTCAGGCCATTTTAGAGGGCAGCGAAGAGTTAATGACATTGCTGTGGAGGAAAGGGAGGAAGGATGACAGCTTCATCCCCTAAATAACACTTATGAACTCGACACGTTTTTCCGCCTGTGGTTTCATAGTCATCAGACGTTTAATAACAGATTGAGTTGACTTCAAATTCTTCCATGGTAGGACTCACACCCAGGTTCCTGCAACATTACGTGGATCAATGGATTACTATTTCAGTGACAATAACACTGCACACCACTCCCCTTGGAAATCAATCAAATCTTCTTAATATTTTCTGAGGAAAACAGCCCCAGTTTGTCAAATCTATCATATAACCTTACCCCTAGAACCATTCTCGTAAGTTTTTTTCTGTTCCCTATCTCATCCATTTCCAAAGACAAGTTGCCCAGAATTGGATATTTGAGACCAATGTAGTGTTTTATACAGATACATAACTTCCTCGTTTGTGTAATTTATGCTTTAGTTGTAAGAAGAACTTGCTAAGAGCATCTTTATTTTAATGTAACCAAAACCCCCAGCTGCACAAATTACACATTATACATCTCCACACAATAATAATCTTTAGAGAAAACAGTTCACAGTTGATCCCAGTTTCCAACAGATTATTTTAATTTCTCACTTTATCGAGTTATAATGTGGAGCGATTGCCAAAAAGCACTTCCCTCAGTTTGTGGAGGAATTCTAAGCTGACTGGGATGATCCTCTTGGCGACTGGACTCCCATCCTTCCCAGGGGAAATCTTCCAGAGTCTGCAGTTTTTCACAGGCTGCAGCTCTACATCTTTCTATCTCCACCAATAACACAAAGAAAGAACACATTCTCCTCTCTGCTGATCACATGCCTGTAATCCCTCAACCCTCAGACAGACCTTGTTCTCTTTTCCCTTTCTGTACAGTCACTTGGAGACTAAGTGTCTAATCACAGTCAGTAAAGCTGCTCTGGGCATGAGGTTAACAGGTGATTCAAACACACAAAATGCAAGATTATATAACATGGATTCTTTATTCCACTGGCATCAAATCTTGAAAAATATTAATGACAATGCTCAACTTTGGGAACAGAAATTAATAATAAACATTCATGATCAAAGCATAAATCTACCAGGAAGTGGAGTTCAGTTTGCCTAGATATTGTGGCAAATTTCCCAAACCACATCAACCAGATTACTTTGTCTCCATGATACAAAGGGAATTCCTACCCCTGTAGTCTCTCAAGTTAAGTTGGAGAGCTGGAGCTGGAATACAGCGACTTTGTGCCTAGGTATTTAGCAGCTGTATACCATCTCCACATCCATGTCCCAGCTCTCTTACCACTGGTAGGTGGATCTTAGAATGGATCATAGAATCCTTACAGTGTGGAAACAGGCCATTCAGCCCAACAAATCCACACCAAGTCTTCAAAGAACATCCTACCCAAACTCTTTCCCCCGCCCTCTAATTGTTAATTTCTCATGGCTAATACACCTAACCTACACATCCCTGAACACTATGGGAAATTTAGCATGGCCAATTCACTTAGTCTGCACATCTTTGGACTGTGGAAGGAAACCGGAGCACCCAAAGGAAACCCAAGCAGACAAGGGGAGAATGTGCAAACTCCACACCAACAGTCACCCAAGGACATAATTGAACCCGGATCCCTGGCACTGTGAAGCAGTGTGCTAACCACTGAGCCACCGTGCCGCCCGTACTTCAAGTTGCCCTACCCATGGTCTTGGCTCTTACCACATTGCAATGCCAGTCCTGGAATTCTCCTCCTTGTTGTTCTCTCTCTGGCCTCATGCCCCCTTGCTCCAATCTGTCAGCTTGTCAAAGACATTGCTCCTTCCAAAGGGTGGGGAAGGGCACAGGATCTGACCAGTTCCCCCTTCTTGGTGTTCTCCCTCACTATCACCACCTGTTGGTGGAGGCCTAGCTAGATTGGTTTTCAGATGAAAGCCATGCCACCCAAGTAGATCACATGACTTTCTTCATTCATCCATTTTAACCTTGAAATTAAGAGACAATGCCAAAACATTCAAAGCAAGGTGATCTTGTGATGCAGTTGGAGCACCTTGTCAAAGGCTCAAGATGTCTTCATAAAACGTTGAATAACAACCTATAATTCCTCCCAGCAAACACCAGCAGGATGGTAGTCAGCCATGTGATTGAAAGAAAATTGGAACTCTACTCCCAGCTTCCCTTCTCTGCATGGTCACTGGTAGCCTCCCAGTATATAATAACCAGAGTCAGGGGGGTGAATGGTGAGCAAAATGACTCAAGTTAAAACATCCAATCATCATATGGTCAAAATGTTTCTGGATATCATGTGAGCAGATGTCACATGGTCAGAATCTCATGTGATCAATTACATTTCCAACCAGAGTTGCCATCCTGAATAATTTGAAGAAATAGAGATTATGTGCAATTTTTGAGAAGATTTGTAGCTCAGGTTGAGGTTCAGGTTGTAAGTTTGCTCACTGAGCTGGAAGATTTGTTCTCAGATGTTTCGTCATCATGCCAGGCGACATTAGCAGTGAGTCTCCGGTGAAGCACTGGTGTTCTGTCCTGCTTTCTATTTATGTGTCTTGGTCTGTTATGGTGGGTGATATCATTTCCGGTTCTTTTTCTGAGAGGTTGGTAAATGGGGTCCAAATCAATGTGTTGGAATTCCGGTTTGAATATCAGGTTTCTAGGAATTCCTATGAGTGTCTTTTTTTAGTCTGTCCCAGGATAGATGTATTGTCCCAGATGAACAGGTGTCCTCACGGTTGCTCAGTGGTTAGCACTGCTGCCTCACAGCACCAGGGTCCCAAGTTCAATTCCAACCTTATGTGACTGTCTGTGTGGAGTTTGTACATTCTCCCTGTATCTGCGTGGATATCTGCTGGGTGCTCTGGTTTCCTCCCACAATCCAAACATGTTTAGGTCAGGTGAATCGGCCATTCTAAATTGCCCACAGTGTTGGGTGCATTAGTCAGAGGGAAGGGGGTCTGGGTGGGTTACTCTTTGGACGGTTAGTTGGGCTGAAGGTTCTGTTTCACACTGTAGGTAATCTAATCTAACCTCTTCCTCTGTGTGTAAGGATATTAGTGATAGTTGGTCATGTCTTTTGGTGGCGAGTTGGTGCTCATGTATCCTGGTGACTAGTTTCCTGCCCGTCTGTCCAATATTATGTTTGTTGCAATCCTTGCAGGAAAGTGACACACACAGATCAGATACTCAACTACAGGAGCAATCATCCCGATGCCCACAAACAGAACTGCATCAGGACATTATTTAAACGAGCCACAACACACTGCAGCGCCCAGGATCTATGAGATGCTGAAGTAAAACACTTATACAACACAGCCAATGATAAGCACAGTCCGCTGATTCTTAAACAACAATCCCAAACAGGAAGACACAACACGCCCAGAGACTCATGCCACACTACCATACATTGAAGATATCTCAGAGATAACGACCAGGCTACTATGGCCCCATGATATCATGATAGTCCACAAACCTGCCAACACACTGAAACAGGCCTGTACCAACAACCAGCAAAATGACCATCAGATACAAACTACCCTGCAAGGACTGCAACAAACATTATCAGACAAACTAGGAAGAAATGTCTGAGAACAAATCTTCCTTCTCAGCGTGCAAAGTTACAGCCAATTGGAGATTTTTTTTGTCCTATCACTCCTATAGCATATAACATTAAACTGAAAATTGAATTTACAGCAATCAGTACTGCTCCATTTTAATCCATTGCCTCATTCCTGATGAAGAGATTATGCTCGAAACATTGACTCTCCTGCTCTTCAGATGCTGCCTGACCGGATGTGCTTTTCCAGCACCACACTCTCTCACCTTTGTTGACCTGTCACATTCCAGCCAGGACTGACTATAAGCACTGGGATTTAGCTCTCACTGGTGGAGACATGTGAAACTACACACTGCAGTCTCAAACTCAATCCTAGTTATAATATTGTACAAATCAGTCAAGTACTTGCAATTCAAGTAATTTAGAGCAGAAAAATCAACATCTCAATATCTAACATTTAGATTTCATGCTTTCAAGAGTACAATACTCCAGTTTAATAATGAATTTGTCAGTACGTGGACCAAATCAATGCACTATGTATTACTCTGCACTCTTAATGAAATATCTTGAATTAACATGCTCCCACTCTACTGGTACTACACTAGTTATTGTGCAGTTATATATAAATGCCATCAGCTAAATGTTAAGTATCCATTTGTTTCAGAAGCTTCAATGATGACCGCATTGTTCAGTATATAATTTATTCTCATCTCAGTCTTAGTTAAGAATTTCAGCTCTGGTAGATCTAGACTACAATGGATTCTACTTCATATTCATTTATTTTGTTTCACAACAATTTACATAAATGACTATGAAATATGCTAATCAGGTAACATTAAACAAATGCATTTGGGAGTAAACAAGCATATAATCAGCCTTGTGCAAAGTTGAAACGCTCACTGTCTTCTGTGTTTATGGGTGAAATAACTGCACAAAGGCTGGTATCCCGTCAATATGTCACCCTTTCTTTGCATGTGCAGAGTACCTTGGCTCTGACCAGCCAGTTCAGAGCCAATCACCAGAAGAAGGAGACTCTCTGAATCTCCTGTCTATATCTGTCAGCCAGATCTCCTTGACTGAGCCAGGTTAACAGCCCCAATCAAGGGTCTCATAGCCAATGTGATCCACCTAGTCATGGTTCCAATCACTACAATTGAATAGAAGGAAGAAAGAGAGACAGAGCGAGAGAGAGAGAGAAAGGGAGAAAGAGCAAGAGAGAGAGAGAGAGAAAACGAGAGAAAGAGAGAGATAGAGAAAGAGAGAAAGAGAGAGAGAGAAAGAGAGAGAGAGAGAAAGAGAGAAAGAGAGATTAAACGAGCGAAGCCAGGAAGATACAAGACTTGCCTTCTGCCATTCTCTGATTCAGCTGATCTCTGGCAGAGAGTTGGTTAGGACATTACCATGAGCCCAGGGTGGGATCAAAGCCATTGGTAGTCCTTCCGCTAATAATCATCTACTGAGAGACGGACGAAGGAGTGGTGGATGGGATTTGGACAGAATTCAAGAGCATAAATCCATATGCTTGAAGGCCGAGCTGGCATTTTTAGGAGGTTAGGGATTACACGAAGAGGAGGTGACGTACAATATAAAGGAAAGACAGCACACAATTATCCAGAGGTCACACCACGGAGAGTTCAGATTTAGCAGAGTCTCATCCCAGGGTGATCAATCTAAGGATCTTCCCCCTTTCCCATCAATGTTGCAGCTGTAATGCAGACAGCAATATTTTACAAATAACAATAAGTTAAAGGCCATATAATTTGTTTTGGCAATATTAGTTGAGAGAGAAACATCGCCATAATTCCTGTCCTTTTCTCTGAAATATTGTGTTGGGAATTTTGTGACCACCTGGTAAGCAGCCAAAGCCTGGAATTCATTTTTCTGTATACATGGAGGCCTGGCAGGCTATAGAAAGCACCAGCGAGTCTGTCCCTGATGTACAGATTCCAGCTACCACGGTGGGGAGACCAGGGTGGGGAATGAGGGATGCTGGAGGAGAAGTAGAATATCCATTTTCCAGTGGAGTAACTCTCTGACACCTTACCACTCAGCCAGCATTTGCTGCAGCAAAGCAGAGGATGCAGTGAGAGTGCCGACAGTGGACAGCAGCTTGATGGTCAGATTCGCAATTAGTGAGTGTTAGGAAGTGGAAGCATGTGAAGGCCATAAACACCGTGAAACAGGAAACACCAATGGTGTGCCTGGCAGCTGCCATTGCATCACTTTATAGTGACATGGCATGGCCAAATCTGTATTCTTGTCCATGCGTGTGCACTGTGTCACCTGTGGCTGGGAGAGTCCTTACAACAAACAGCGCCATAAAACATAGTATAACAACAAGCCAATGAGGGAGATAGTCAATCAGGTCACCAAAAACCTGGTCAAAGAGGTAGGATTTAGGTAGCGCCTGAAACAAGGAAAGCGAGGTTGAGAAGTGGAGAGGGTTAAAGAGAGGATTTCAGGATATGGGGTCTCAACAACTGAAGACATGACCACTAATGGTGGAGCAATTAACATTGGAGGTCAGAACCAATGATATGCCAGTAGGCTGGTGAAGAGTTTATGACCAGATAATCTCTTTGAGTGATGATGTTTGAAGGATAACAATTGTCTCTGAGCTTCTTCAATCTTGTATATTTCCCCCAAGGGGTAGACAAGGCTTTGACCTCATACAAAAGGCACAGAGGACTTGAGCTCATGGCCTTCTGACTCAGAATTCATTTTCTGTATCACATGGAGGCCTGGCATCATTTCAGTGAGTCCCTCTGTCACTGCACATCTCCTCTGCACAGAAGCTCTTCAGCCACGTTCCTCCATCGCCAGACCATGGCAACACAACAGTTGGAGGAAGAGTGCCTCATCTTCTGCCTGGGAACCTTCCAACCACAAGGGATGAACACAGATTTCTCCAGTTTCCTCATTTTCCATCCCCCCACCTTGTCTCAGTCAAATCCCTCGAACTCAGCACCGCCTTCCTAACCTGCAATCTTCTTCCTGACCTCTCCGCCCCCACCACACTCCGGCCTATCACCCTCACTTTGACCTCCCTCCACCTATTGCATTTCCAACGCCCCGCCCCCAAGTCACTCCTCCCTACCTTTTATCTTAGCCTGCTGGACACACTTTCCTCATTCCTGAAGAAGGGCTTATGCCCAAAACGTCGATTCCCCTGTTCCTTGGATGCTGCCTGACCTGCTGCGCTTTTCCAGCAACACATTTTCAGCTAGCATCATTTCAGACAATGTCTTGTGCATTCAGTACATGACTCAGCTATTTCTACAAACCCAATTGTCAACCCACAAAACACGGCAAACCCACAAATTCAGCAGTGTTGTCCTATTTACGAAATATCTAGCCACTAATCTCTCAATGACTCTCTCACTCTGGCCTGATCCCTCAGTTTCTCTCTCTGTCCTAATCTAACACTGTAGCACTTCCTGACCCTGATGCTGCTCTGTCCTCAACCTTCAGTGAGTCTCTGTCAATGAACCTCTCCCTCTGCATTTCATTCCTCAGCTAATCTGCCTCTTTGGCCCTAATCCCTCCATGAGTTTGCCACTCTGTCCCAATCCATCAATGAATCTCTATCACAACACCTGAGTCCCCAGTTATTCTCCCTTTGCATGTGTCCTTCTGCCCTATCCATCTACAAGTCTCTCCCATGCTGAATCTATAACTCTGGCCTTATCCCTCAGTCTGTTTGCCCCTCTATCCCAATGCATTAATGAAATTTTCGCTCTGAACCTGGCCCTCAATTAATCTCTCCCTCTGCAGTTCATTTCTCTGTAAGGTCTGCTTCACTGCTCCTGATCCTACAATGAGATTTCCACTCTATTGTCTGAAGAAAAAAATGCACCAAATCTTTACACATTTTACATTAGAGTCATATAGAGGTTCAGTCTAAAACAAATCCTTTGGAAAATGTTGCCCCTTAAGTCCTTTTTAAATCTGGCTTGCTTGCTGAGCTGGAAGGTTTGGTTTCAGACGTTTCATCACTATACTTGAAAACATCATCAGTGAGTCTCCGGATGAAGCACTGGTGGTACGGCCTGCTTTTTATTTATGTTTAGGTTTCCTTGGGTTGGTGACATCACTTCCTGGGTTGACATCATTTCCTGTGGCAACATCATTTCCTGTTCTTTTTCTCAGGGGGTGGTAAGTGGCATCCAAGTCAATGTGTTTTTGGTAGAGTTCCGGTTGGTAAGAGTTCAGGTCATACATGAACATCAACTAGCCACAAAAAGACATGACCCACTCTCACTAGTATCTTTTCTTACATCATTACATTTTTAATATTTTTTTACATTACATTACAGTGTGGAAACAGGCCCCTCGGCCCAACAAGTCCACACCGACCCGCCGAAGCGCAACCCACCCATACCCCTACATTTACCTCTTACCTAACACTACGGGCAATTTAGCATGGCCAATTCACCTTACCTGCACATATTTGGACTGAGGGAGGAAACCGGAGCACCCGGAGGAAACCCACGCAGACACGGGGAGAATGTGCAAACTCCACACAGTCAGTCGCCTGAGGCGGGAATTGAACCCGGGTCTCTGGCGCTGTGAGGCAGCAGTGCTAACCACTGTGCCACCGTGCCGCCCACTGTGCCACCGTGCCGCCCACATCCATCCTAGAACAAGCCAAACAGAGACACACACGAGAATTTCTAGAAGAATGGCATTCCAGCTGGAACTCTGTCAACAAACACATTGACTTGGATCCCATTTACCACCCCTGAGAAAAAGAACAGGAAATGACATCACCAAAGGAAATGACGTCACCACAGGAAATGATGTCGCCAACCCAAGGAAATCTAAACACATAAATAAAAAGTGGGCCATACCACCAGTGCTTCATCCGGAAGCTCACTGATGATGTTAGAGGTAAAAACAATGACTGCAGATGCTGGAAACCAGATTCTGGATCAGTGGTGCTGGAAGAGCACAGCAATTCAGGCAGCATCCGACAAGCAGCAACTGATGATGTTATCTAGTATGGTGACGAAACGTCTGAAACTGAACCTTTCAGCTCAGCAAGCAAACCTATATCCAGATCCACAACCTGAGTTACAATTCTTATCAAAACTCTTTTTAAAATATTTCCCCTTCACTTTCTACCTATGCCTGCTAGTTTTGAAATCCTGGACCATGGGGAAAAGACTTGACTTAGCACTGCTGCCTCACAGCGCCAGAGACCTGGGTTCAATTCCCGCCTCAGGCGACTGACTGTGTGGAGTTTGCACGTTCTCCCCGTGTCTGCGTGGGTTTCCTCCGGGTGCTCCGGTTTCCTCCCACAGTCCAAAGATGTGCAGGTCAGGTGAATTGGCCATGCTAAATTGCCCGTAGTGTTAGGTAAGGGGTAAGTGTGGGGGTATGGGTGGGTTGCGCTTCGGCGGGGCGGTGTGGACTTGTTGGGCCGAAGGGCCTGTTTCCACACTGTAATCTAATCTAATCTAATCTAATCTATTCAACCTATCATACCCGTCATGATTTTATAAACTTCTACAAGGTCACCCTTCATCCTCCGATGCTCCAGCAAAACCAGCCCCAGCCTACTCAGCCTCTCCCTGTAGCTCCAACCCTCCAACCCTGCCAACATCCTTGTAAATCTTTTGTGAACCCTTTCAAGTTTCACAACATCGTTTGTGTAGCAGGGAGCCCAGAATTAAACAGGGTAAAAACAATGACTGCAGATGCTGGAAACCAGATTCTGGATCAGTGGTGCTGGAAGAGCACAGCAATTCAGGCAGCATCCGACGAGCAGCAAAATCGACGTTTCGGGCAAAAGCCCTTCATCAGGAATAAAGGCAGAGAGCCTGAAGCATGGAGAGATAAGCTAGAGGAGGGTGGGGGTGGG
>NC_057710.1:16497626-16498698 GCF_004010195.1 Chiloscyllium plagiosum
TAGGGGGGCGTGGACCTGACCAGGTAGTCACGGAGGGAACGGTCTTTGCGGAAGGCGGAAAGGGGTGGGGAGGGAAATATATCCCTGGTGGTGGGTCTTTTTGGAGGTGGCGGAAATGTCGGCGAATGATTTGGTTTATGCGAAGGTTGGTAGGGTGGAAGGTGAGCACCAGGGGCGTTCTGTCCTTTTTCCGGTTGGAGGGGTGGGGTCTGAGGGCGAAGGTGCGGGATGTGGATGAGATGCGTTGGAGGGCATCGTTAACTACGTGGGAGGGGAAATTGCGGTCTCTAAAGAAGGAGGCCATCTGGTGTGTTCTATGGTGAAACTGGTCCTCCTGGGAGCAGATACGGGGGAGGCGGAGGAATTGGGAATACGGGATGGCATTTTTGCAAGAGATAGGGTGGGAAGAGGTGTAATCCAGGTAGCTGTGGGAATCGGTGGGTTTGTAAAAAATGTAAAAATGTCAGTGTCAAGTCAGTCGTCACTGATGGAGATGGAGAGGTCCAGGAAGGGGAGGGAGGTGTCAGAGATGGTCCAGGTAAATTTAAGGTCAGGGTGGAATGTGTTGGTGAAGTTGATGAATTGCTCAACATCCATGCGGGAGCATGAGGTGGCGCCAATGCAGTCATCAATGTAGCAGAGGAAGAGGTGGGGAGTGGTGCCGGTGTAATTACAGAAGATCAACTGCTCTACGTAGCCAACAAAGAGACAGGCATAGCTGGGGCCCATACGTGTGCCCATGGCTACCCCTTTGGTCTGGAGGAAGTGGGAAGATTCAAAGGAGAAATTGTTAAGGGTGAGGACCAGTTCGGCCAAACGAATGAGAGTGTCGGTGGAGGGGTACTGTTGGGAACATCTAGAGAGGAAAAAACGTAGGGCTTGGAGGCCCTGGTCATGGCGGATGGAGGTGTAGAGGGATTGGATATCCATGGTGAAGATGAGGCGTTGGGGGCCGGGAAATGGAAGTCTTGGAGGAGGTGGAGGGCGTGGGTGGTGTCTCGAACGTATGTGGGGAGTTCCTGGACAAGGGGGAATAGGACAGTGTCGAGGTAGGTAGAGATGAGTTCAGTGG
>NC_057710.1:16500623-16504973 GCF_004010195.1 Chiloscyllium plagiosum
TCCGTTGCTCCCGATGCGGTCTCCTCTACATTGGGGAGACTGGGTGCCTCCTAACGGAGCGCTTTAGGGAACATCTCCGAGACACCCGCACCAATCAACCAAACCGTCCCATGGCCCAACATTTCAACTCCCCCTCCCACTCTGCCGAGGACATGGAGGTCCTGGGCCTCCTTCACCGCCGCTCCCTCACCACCAGACGCCTGGAGGAAGAACGCCTCATCTTCCGCCTCGGAACACTTCAACCCCAGGGCATCAATGTGGACTTCAACAGCTTCCTCATTTGCCCTTCCCCCACCTCTTCCTAGTTTCAAACTTCCAGCGCCTCACTGTCCCCTTGACTTGTCCGGACTTGTCCGACCTGCCTAGCTCCTTTTCCACCTATCCACTCCACCTTCTCCTCCCTGACCTATCACCTTCATCCCCTCCCCCACTCACCTATTGTACTCTATGCTACTTTCTCCCCACCCCCACCCTCCCCTAGCTTATCTCTCCACGCTTCAGGCTCTCTGCCTTTATTCCTGATGAAGAGCTTTTGCCCGAAATGTCGATTTTGCTGCTCGTTTGATGCTGCCCAGAATTAAACATCCTATTCCAATACTGCCCAAATATTTTCATCAACATTTCCAGAGACCCCGTTACACGAAATACCTTCTAACCCAGTTCATTCCTGATGAAGGTCCTCTGCTCGAAACGTTAATTCTCCTGCTCCTCAGATGCTGCCTGACCTGTTGTGCTTTTCCAGCACCATACTCTCAACTATGATCTCCAGCATCTGCAGTCCTCACTTTCTCCTAGTTGATTTTAACCTTACTGCGAAGCCTCTTGCAAGGATGCCTACCTTGAAGAAGTTCTCCTCCTCTCTCTACAAAGATCTCAGTGAGTCTCTCTCTCTCTCTCACACACTGCATCTCCTAGGTCATCTCTTCTGCCCTGAAGCTCTTCACTCATTCCTGATGAAGGGCTTATGCCTGAAACATTGACTCTCCTGCTCCTGGAATGCTGCCTGACCTGCTGTGCTTTTCCAGCACCACACTCTTGACCTTCTGACCCAGCCATTACAGTTTCAGGCTGTGGCTATTTATAGGGTTACAAAAGATTGCCATTTACATCCCCCCAGCTGCATGTACATAAACACAGTGAATACAGCTAGTAACGTGTGGAGGCTCAATTTGCAGAAAGCAAGCTCCGCCAGCCACAATAACAACTTATACAATGTCAGAAACATAGAAATGTGTCCCAATACACAGCACAGCAACATTATAAAACAACACAGTGATTAAAATAAAAACAAATTACTGCGGATGCTGGAATCTGAAAACAAAAAGAGAAAATGCTGGAAAATCTCAGCAGGTCTGACAGCATCTGTAAGGAGAGAAGAGCTGATGTTTCGAGTCTAACGAGATCTGATCTGTTGGTTGTGGGATCGCTTAGCTCTGTCTATCACTTGCTGTTTATGCAACTCAGCTAATGTGAAGGAAACCTGGACATATTGAGGACATTGAACCCACTAGCTTGCCTTTATATACAACTGCCCACTGGAGGGCAGAAATGAACCTCAAAGAGCTAGCCACTGCACTCAAGAATAAAACAATTTACTGTGATTTATTTACTTCAGTCCAAAAGCAGCTCATTGCTATTGTGGAGAACCACACTGTTATTATGCACCACTTGTTTTAATTGTCAAGTTCTGACAAGATTTAAATTCTCTGTGTCAATGGGTAGTTACTGTACAGGGATAGTGGTAACAGGAATTTAACAGCAGATAGCAGACTGAGGAACCTAAAATCCAACTGCAGAAGTTTATAAAATAAACTCACTATAGGAAAGTTGTAAATACGTTGGAGAGAATACAACAGGCTTACAAGAATGGTTTCAGTAGTAAGAAACTTCAGTTATGAGGATAGAATGAAGAGGTCATGGTCCTATTGCAGGAAAGTGCGACTAGTGTCGATAGTAGTGTATTTTTGGTGGTACAGACTTGATAAGATGAAGAGCCTCTTCTGTACTGTATGAATCCTTGACGCTGAGCTGAGACTGTTCTTTTGGAGTGAAAAAGGCTGAGAGGAGAATTGACAGAAGATTTTGAAGAGGAGGAGTTGCCCCTGCTCATAAAGGTCAGTTACAAGGGGCCATAGATTTAAAGCGACCTGCAAAAGAAGCAATGATGATGTGAAGAAAATACTTTTTCATTCAGTGAGTTGTTATGATATGGAATGCTCTGCCTGAAAATATGGTGGAAACAGGTTCAAGTGAGGCATTGAAGAGAGATTATTTGGATAGAAATAATGTGCAAGGATATGGGGACAAAGTGGGAAATTAGTGCATGGCAGTGATTCTCATTCGAAGAGCTGGTATAGGCACGATGGGCTGAATAGCATTCTTCTGCACCATCAGTGATTCTGTGAAAAGGCACCTTGAGTTTCTCAGCAAGCAACAGGGAGCAATGGTGAAAGACATCAATTACCAGCAACTCAGTTTTCATTGCTGATCCTAGCCAGTATTTCAGAATCTGACAGGGGATTGTCAGATTCATGAGCTTGTGTATCTGGGGCAGTTAAAAACTGAGAGAGAGAGAGAGAGAGAGAGAAAATCTGATTCAGAGAAAAATAAAATATTGAATAATCATGCACCAGGATCTTCAGGGTAACAGTGGAGAAGTATAGAACAATAATTCACACCTCCTTCCACTGGGTCTCTCGTCCAGCACAAAGTCACAGAGATGTACAGCTTGGAAACAGACTCTTCAGTCCAACTCGTCCATGCGGACCATATATCCTAAATTAATCTATTCCCACTTGCCAGCATTTGGCCCTTAACCCTCCAAGCCCTTCCTATTCATATACCCATCCAGATGCCTTTGAAATGTTGTAATTGTACCTAACTCCATCAATTCCTCTGACAGCTCATTCCATACACGTACCACCCTCTGCGTGAAAACATTGCCTCTTCGGTCCCTTTTATTTGTTTCCCCTCTCACCTTAAACCTACGCCCTCTAGCTCCGGACTCCCCTACCTGGGAAAAAGACATTGGCTATTCACCCTATCTATGCCCCTCATGATTTTATAAACCTTCATAAGGTCACCACTCAGCCTCCCATATTCCAGCCCCAGCCTACTCAGCCTCTCTCTATAGCACAAATGCTCCAAACCAGCAACATCCTTGTAAATCTTTTATGAACACTTTCACAACATTTCTCCCACAGCAAGGAGACCAGAACTGAAAGCAATATTTCAAAGGTTCCCTAACCTGTGTCCAGTACAGCCACAACATCACACCCTAACCCCTATACTGAATACACTGACTAATAAAGGCAAGTGTATTTTCTTCACTACCCTATCTTCCTGTAACTCCACCTTCAAGGAATTATGAACCTGCATCCCAAGGTCTCTTTGTTCAGCATCATTTCCCATGACCTTACCATTAACGTGTACATCCTGTTCTGAATTGCCTTTCCAAAATACAATACCTTCCCTTTATCTAAATTAAACTTCATCGGGCCTTCGGACCATCGGATCAAGGTCTCTCCTGAGTCACATTTTTCATTGATATTGGAAATAGGAGGTTCTTATTCATAGAGTCAAGATTAGAGTGGTGCTGGAAAAGCACAGCAGGTCAGGCAGCATCTGAGGAGCAGGAAAATCGACATTTCAGGCAGGAGCCCCTCTGCCCTAAACGTCGATTTTCCTGCTCCTCGGATGCTGCCTGTCCTGCTGTGCTTTTCCAGCACCACTCTAATCTTGACTCTAACTCCAGCATCTGCAGTCTTCACTTCTGCCCAGTTGGTTCTTATTCATAGCTGAAGAAGGACTGTAAGGCACAGACAAATAGTAGAGCTCTTGGGCAAAACCCCACTGCAACAGAACTGTCATGGCTTTGACAGTTTTACAGTGACAATAAGTTTCAATGGTGTTAACATAATGGAGATACTTTCACAACGATGTCTCAGAGAGAGTGTAGAATGTTCTCACGGGGGAGAGGGGCCAGTAAGAGGTCATAGTCCACATTGGAACCAATGATATAGGAAGGGAAAAGGTTGAGATTCTGAAGGGAGATTACAGAGAGTTAGGCAGAAATTTTAAAAGGAGGTTCACAAGGGTAGTAATATCTGGATTACTCCCGGTGCTACGAGCTAGTGAGGACAGGAATAGGAGAACAGAGCAGATGAATGCATGGCCGAGGAGCTGGGGTATGGGAGAAGGAATCACATTTTTGGATCATTGGAATCTCTTTTGGGGTAGAAGTGACCTGGACAAAAAGGACGGATTGCACCTAAATTGGAAGGGGACTAATATACTGGCAGGGAAATTTGTTAGAACTGCTTGGGAGGATTTAAACTAGTAAGGTGGGGG
>NC_057710.1:16507973-16519649 GCF_004010195.1 Chiloscyllium plagiosum
AACTAGAGGGCATAGGTTTAGGGTGAGAGGGGAAAGATATAAAAGAGACCTAAGGGGCAACCTTTTCAGACAGAGGGTGGTACATGTATGGAATGAGCAGCCAGATGATGTGGTGGAGGCTGGTACAATTGCAACATTTAAGAGGCATTTGGATGGGTACATGAATAGGAAGGGTTTGGAGGGATATGGGCCGGGTTCTGGCAAGTGGGACTAGATTGGGTTGGGATATCTGGTCGGCATGGACAGGTTGGAGCGAAGGGTCTGTTTCCATGCTGTACATCTCTATGAGTCTATGACTGTAAAGTTGATATGAGTCAGAGATGGGGCGATAATCCTAAAGTAATCCATGCTCCCTTCAATCAAGATTCCACATTGGAGATGAGCATTGCAAAAATTATCCTAACTGGACCAAAGTATATAACAAATAGAGTTGATAAAAAAAATTCTGGAATGCCACCCAACTTAAATTCAGATTAAGTTGATTGTATCCAATCAAATAGAGCTTTAACTGCTTCATAGCATTTAACTGCAATTATAGAAGCATTCAAGACTGAAAGCGGCCATTTGACCCATTACACCCTTGATCTCTCTTTGAAGGAACAATGTAATTCGTATGATTTCTCACCTCCTTTCTCATTGTCCAGTAGCTCTTCCCTTTTTAACTATTGTCCAATTCAATTTTGAAGGTTATGATTGAATCAGCTTTCACAGCCCTTTCAGGCAGTATGCTCCAGCATGACTCAATGCTTTATCTTTCTCCCACATACTGTTGCTGTATCTTTGAATAATTACCTTAAATTTTTACATCCTTTCCAACAGTCCAGCTGAACTGAACCTTCAATGAGTAATTCACATTGTATAAATGTCCCGAAGGACCATTGCTTTATATTGCTATGGCAGCTTAGTGTTTCATAAATAGCAACTGTGATACATCCAGGATACTAAGTGAAGAGCTGTCATAAAATATACACCATGTCCAGTGACTCCCTCAAGAATTGTTATACTTCTCTTGTACTTGATTATATTAGTTTAAGCTCGCAGTAACATTCTGTTCCTATGCAAATCTGAGTTTTCTCATTTTCATTCTGTTCTGCAAACATATATAGATTTGTGCAATATTTTCTGTCAGTGTTACCATTATGCTTTCTGAAATTGAGTGCAAAGACATAAAATTAAGAGTTGCTTGGGAACAATAGACTAATAAATGTGAGCTGACTGAGAATTCTATAACAGACCTGAGACAATCTTTTTTCAGTCATTGATAGGGTAGGAAGGTCACCAGCTAGGACATTTATTGGCCATCCCTAATTGCCCTTAAAAAGCTGGTGGTGATCTCCCTTATTGAACTACAACAGCCCCTGTGACATGGGTATACTCAATGCGCTGTTACAGAGAGAATTTCAGGTTTTTGACCCAATGGCAGTGAAGGAATGAAAATTGAAGTTTCAAGTCCGTATGATGTGTGCCATGAAGGAGACCTTGCGGTGTATTGATGTTCCAACATATCTGATGTTCTTGTAATTCTAGGTGGTAGAAGTAGTGAGTAATAGAAGGTATTGTTGAAGGAACCATGGTGAGTTTCTGTAGTGCATTCTGCAGAAGGTATACACTATTGCAGTTGTATGTCCTGGTGTAGATGTGGTCTAATTGCAAAATGATAGATCAAGCATAGAGAAGCTAGTGGGAACTTTTCTAAGAAACTGAATGAAACTTAATATTCTGCAGCGGCTCGAGAATTCTACACTAATTATTGACTTCTAAACACTTTGATGTTTCTGTCAGCACGCGCACAAAGAAATGCTAATGTGCACTGACTGTAACTCTTTGGCCTTGCTGGAGAAATTTAAAATTGATTTAATGGAAATTGATTTAATGGAATTGGCTAAATCTACTTCATTATTAATAATTGGTTCCAAGGGTTGAGGTATGTTGAAAACACATATTTATGTTTAAAGACTATGAGGAACTTGAATATGGAATGATTAGGCAATGGATTGAAAGAATTTTAAAGGACCATTGGTTTTTGAGGGTTGCATTCAGCAGTAATTGCGAAAAAGACAAAAGTTTAAAGTATGTTATGGTTAAACTACCATTTACAAATAGTCAAATGACTTTGTGGAAAGCAGACAAGCAAAGTGTTTAAGAAAGATAAGTTTTATGGCTATAATTGTGGACAGATTGTTTTGAACGAGTCCCTGTGCTAAAGATTGCCTAGCAACAGCCTCTGAAATAAAGTGGCTGTAGTTCAGTGCACAACTAGTTGTATCACTTGAAGTTGTGTCAAGATGCTGACAGCAAAAGGAAAAATTATGTCTCTCCTGAAAAGGAAGAAACCTTACAGCAGGTCAAGCTGTATAGGTCTCGGTAAGTATATTCTGGGAACTTGAGAGAATGAGAGGAAATTGGTATCTAACATAAGAGGGAATCAAAAAATACCTGCTGGTGGATAAATAGTAAAATATGAGGCAAAGTAGAGCCAACTGGGACAACAAAGGTGATTTATGAGCAGATAGTGGGCAAGGCTAAGGAATGAAATTTACACTTTTCATTGATCTTTACCAAGGTTCTGAACAGATCAACATAATAGGGGAAGTATTTCAGATCGTTTTTTATAGAATGAGGACATTATTCCTTGGACCAGTATTTTTTGCCCATCCCAGGGATCAGTTAAGAGTCAATCACATTGCTGTGGGTGTGGAGTCACATGTAGGCCAGACCAGGTAAGGATGGCACTTTCCTTCCCTAAAGGACATTAGTGAACCTGATGGCACCGACCAACAATGAGCAATGGATTCAAACCCATCACAGCAATGTAGTTGACTTTTACTTGCCATCTGGGATGGGCAATAAATGTTAGCCTCGCCAGCGATGCCCGCATCCTGTGAATGAATAATAAATAAAATTTTAAAATATATCTTGAAGTGTTGAAAATTGATAAGATTTATGTAAGTTGTCTTTACGTAAAGCTGATAAGACACCAGGAGAAAGTGAGGTCTGCAGATGCTGGGGATCAGAGCTGAAAATGTGTTGCTGGAACAGCGCAGCAGGTCAGGCAGCATCCAGGGAACAGGAAAATCGACGTTTTGATTCCTGAAGAAGGGCTTATGCCCAAAACGTCGATTCTCCTGTTCCCTGGATGCTGCCCGACCTGCTGTGCTGTTCCAGCAACACATTTTCAGCTCTGATAAGACACCAGGCTGGGTGAGATTTAGCAAAGGAGATGAAGGAAAGTGAAAGTGGAAATTGTGACAGTAGTGGTGATAATTTTCCAAATGTCCTTAGATTCAGTGAGAGCGGCAGAGGAATGGAACAATGAAAATGTTGCACTTTTGATACAAGAGGGTGGTAAGGATAACTCACGTAGTTTTAGGTCAATCAGTTTAACCTCCAAGATGGTGTTGGAGATGAAAATTTGATACAAAGTTAAGAATGACTTGGGCAAATGTGGGTTAATTAAGAAAAAGTATAATGGATTTGTTAGGGGCAAATCATGTTTAAATAATGAGCTGGAAGTTTTTGAAAAGATAACAAAGCCAATTGATGAGAGTAATGAGGATTGATGTGGCCTTTATGGACTTTCAAATGACATAGGAATAGGAGTAGGCCATTCAGCTCCTTGAGTCATTTCAATGGGATCATGACTGATGGCCTTTCTCTATATTTCTTCTTTTGGCCCGTATTCCTTAATAATTTGACTTAACAAAAAATTATCTATCTCCGACTTAAAATTAACAACTGATCTAGAATCCAATGCTGCTTGTGGAAGAAAATCCTGAACCTCTGCCACCCTTTGTGTGTAGAATTGTTTCCTAACATCTCCCCTGAAATGTCTGGCCCTAATCTTTGGACTATTCCCCCTATATCTAGAATCCCCATACAGCGGAAACAGTTTATATTTATCTATCCTGCACTTTTCCTGTTAAAATCCTGAATACATTGATCAGATCACTCTATCACCTTCTAAATTCAAGACAAAATGAGTCTAATTTTTACATTCTCTCCTCATAACCTCTGAAGTCGAGGTATCATTCATATAAAGCTACGCTGTAAACCCTTCAAGGCCTTTATATCCTTCCTATGGTGTAGCTCCCAGGCCTGTTCACAGCACCCCAAGTGGTGCCGAATTAGGATGTTGTATAGTTGCAGCATAAATCCTGTATCCTTTCACTCCAGTCCTCGAGATAGATAACAAACTTGTGAGGAAAGTTAGAACTAATGGAAATAAAAGAATGGAAGTAACATAGATTCAAAATTTGCTAGGTGATAGGAATCAAAGACTCATGGTGAACAGTTATTTTAAGGATTGGAGGATGGTTTATAGCGGAGTTTCTCAGAGCTCCATCATAAGACTTTGATTAATGTATGTATTATTATAGATGCTGGTGTACAGAGCACAATTTCAAAATTGTAGATGATGTGAAACCTATTATTATTGTGAGCCATGAGTAGGATAATGCAGAACTTCAAAAGGACTGAGGTTAGGAGAGGGTTTGTCAACTGAGGCTTTCACAGCAGAATTGGATCATTATCCGAAAAAGATAAAAGCAATGCAAGGCTGCAGAGACGAGGCAGGGGGCTGCGCTTGCAGAAAGCCAGCACAGACATAAAATCCCGACAGTGCAAATAGCGACCCTTCAGCCCATCAGGTCTGTAATCATTACACTGCCACTTACACCAGTCCCCATTCCCAAACTATGACCAGAGCCTTGAAGGTTATGTCACTTTAAATGGTCATCCAAATACATTTTAAAGATTGTGAGGGTTCCTACCTCAACTCCACTCCCAGGCAGTGCAAGCCAGAATCACGCCACCATTTGGATGAAAATGTTTTTTCCTCAAATCTCCTCCAATCATCCTGTTCTTCACCTTAAAATGATGCCTCCTTGTTAATAATCCTTCACCTAAGGATAACAGCTGTTTCTATTCATCCAGTCCATGCCCCTCACAATCATAGAATACCTGCAGTGTGGAAACAGGACCTTCAGCCCAACAAGTCTACATCGATCCTCCATAGAGTAACTCAACCAGACCCATTCCCCTACCCTATTATCCTATACTTTACCCCTGACTAATGCACCTAACCTATACATCCTTGAACACTATGGGGAATTTAGCATGGCCAATTCACATCTTTGGATTGTGGGAGGAAATCGGAGCAGCCAGAGAAAACCCCTGCAGACATGGGGAGAACATGCAAACTCCACACAGACAGTCACCCAAGATGGGAATCAAGCGCAGGTTCCTGGTGCTGTGAGGCAGCAGTGCTAACTGCTGAGCCACTGTGCCGCCCAATCTTACACACTTCTATCAGGCTTCCCCCCCAAACTTCTCTGCTCCAAAGAAAACAACTCAAGAATATCCAGCCTTTCTTCATTGTTGAAATGCTCCATCCCAAGCAGCATTCTGATGAATCTCCTCCGCACCCCTTCCAGATATCCTTCCTATAGTGTGGTGACAAGCACAACACACAGTACTTCATCCATGGCCAAACCAACATTCTGTACAGCTCTAACATAACTTCCTTGGTCTTGTAATCTATGCCATGATAGATAAAAGCAAGCATCCATGTGCCTTTGTAACTGCCTTGTTCATATGTCCTGCCAGCTTCAGGAATCTGTGGACAAGCATCCCACCAATCCTCTGTTTATCTGAGATTCCTAGTGCCCTGCCATTTATTGAATAATCCCTTTTCTTGATCCTTCTTGCAAAGTGCTTCACCTCATATTTATTAGAGTTAAATTTAATCTGCCACTGATCTGCCCATCTGACTAATCCATCTCTATCTTCCTGCAATTTAACACCTTGTTTCCCACTGCGATGCAGCCAATCCTCAGTCATCCAATTCAGGGAACAAATGTGGAGAGAGAGAAAAAAACAGTTAATGTTTCAGGTAGATAACCTTTCATCTGAAGAGGACCTGAAAGGATCATTATGACACCATCAAAGGCTGTGAGACTTTCAGAGGGTTTGATGAGATTGACACAGAACTATGGGATAATAAACTCAGAACCACAGCAGATTCCAAGCTGAGATTGATTGGTGTATGGACACTGATCTGAACATAGCAGGAAATTAGGGTTGATATAGAATATCAGCCTGATCTTATTAAATGGTGGATCAGACAAGAGGGACTGTTTAAATCTCTTCTTCTGCTTTTCATATCTTTACATTCCTTTGGTAGCACTACGTACAGCAAAGAGACAGTTCTGATGGGGGAGTAGTCTCTACCACAAGCTGCTCCAAAAAACCACCTCGTAGACATTCAACAAATTCTTTTTCGTGGGATCCAGTACTAACCCAATTTTCCCAGTCCAGCTGGACATTGAAGGCCCCCAAGATTATTATAATACTGCCTTTCTTATATGCCTTTTCTGTTTAGTTATTTATTTTCTTCCCCACATGTTCGGAGGCTTGTATGTAACTCCTAATGGGGTCTTTTCTCCTTTGCGGTTCCTCACCTTTACCCACAAAGATTCTTTGCCTTCTGACTCAATGTCACTTCCTGCTATTGATTTCCTTTTGCTTCTTACCAAGAAACAAGCACAACCCTCTGTTCATCTTCCTGTCTTTTCAATAGGATGCACATCCTTCGATATTTGAGTTCCTAACTATGATCCCCTTACAGCCACGTTTCTACAATGCCCACAACATCATATCCATTAATTTCAATCTGTGTTGCATACTCATTTGCCTTGTTTTGTATACTGCGTGCATTTAAGTACAACACCTGCTGTCCTGCATTGACTGCCCCCTTGTTTTAGTTGTCCCTAGATTAGATTCCTGATCCTACTGCTTGTTCTGAAAACTTTAATAACTTCTGTTGAGTCCTCCCCCACTTTAACCTTTTCCATAATTTTCCTTTGCAACTCAACCCAACCCCTAAACAAAAAATCAAAAGAACTGTAAATGCTGGAAAACAGAAACAAAAATAGAAATCGCTGGTAAAACTCAGAAAATCTGACAGCATCTACAATCATTGAATCCCTGCAGTGTAAAAGTAGGTTATTTGGCCCATTGAGTCTACACCAATCCTCCAAAGAGCATCCCACGAAGACCCAGCTCCCCACCCTATTCCCATAACCCATGCATTTCCCATGGCTAATCCACCCGGCCTACACATCCCTGGAATCGAGAGTGTAATGCTGGAAAAGCACAGCAGGTCAGGCAGCATCTGAGGAGTGGGATACACATCTGTGGACACTACGGACAATTTAATATAACCGATCCACCTAACCTGTACATCCTTAGACTCTGGAAGGAAACAGGAGCACCCAGAGGAAAGCCATGCAGACATAGGGAGAATTCACAAACTCCACACAGACAGTCACCCAAGGATAGAATCGAACCCAGATTGCTGGTGCTGTGAGGCAGCAGTACTAACCACTGAGCCACCGTGCTCCCTTTTTATCTGTGGAGAGAAGGCATAATTAACATTTCAGATCCAAACAGGGAGCAAGAATCTCAAACCCGTGATTCAACACTACCTCCTGAATCCCTCTATCATCTTCGTTCATAGTCACACCATCCTGATACTGACACTGACCAAATTCAATGAGTTGATCTAAGGGGGTATGACTGCCTCCTGAAAAACAGCATCCTCGTAACTCTCTCCCTCCCTGATGTGTCGCAGTGTTCAAAGGTCAAACTCCAGCTCATCAGCTCTGAGCCGGAGTTCCTCAAGCAACTAATACTTTCTACAGATGTGTCACTGTGACCCACAATTGGCTTCATCAGCCCTCACATCATGCAGTTACAACACATCATTGGCCCAGCATCTCTATTTATTTACTTAGTCCTTAATTTGTTTTCTTAAAAAAAACCTATTGATCTACCAGATGGTGGTTTGTGACCTGTAACTATCTCCTCTATTTACCTTCAATCTCAAAGTAACCCACAACAGTGAAATTAGTAACTATTACCAATCAATGAACTTAGACCTTTCCTGTGATGTCATGCTTTCTATTGTGCTGGGTTCTTAACTAGGCTTCAACCTATGCTGTTAAAAAAAACTTACACACTATCAGCCAAAAGGCAAGCAAAAAGCATCTCTTCCCCTCTGCACAGAATTCCCACACTATCTCCAAATTCCCAGAACTATTTGGTCAGTCCGGAAGTGATCTCTCCTTCGAACTGTGCAAAGCTTATGGGCACAAGATTGTTTTTTAGAGCAGCTTATGGTAGGGTCCATAGGGAACACATAGTTCTGGATTTGGTGATGTGTGATGAGGCTAATTTGAGTCAGGAGCTCAGATGTGATGGTATTACAGTTGAGTAGAGGTAACTACAAAGGCACGAGGGAGGAGCTGGCCAAGGTTGATTGGAAGGGGAGCCTAGTAGAGAAGATGGTGGAGCAGCAATGACAGGAGATTCTTGAGGTAATTCGGGAGGCACAGCAGAAATTATTCCAGGGAAGAAGAAACAGACTAAAGGGAGGATGAGGCAACCATAGCTGACAAGGGAAGTCAGGGACAGCATAAAAGCAAAGGAAAAAACACACGATGTGAGGAAGATTAGTGGCAAGCCCGAGAGGATTGGAAAGCCTTTAAAAACCAGCTGAGGGCAACAGAAAAATAGCAATAACGGAGGGAAGAAAATGAAATATGAGAGTAATCTAGCGAATAACATAAAAGAAGTTTGTGAGAGTTTTTTTTAGGTATCTAAAACGTAAGAGGTAAGAGCGGACATTGGACCACATGAAAATGAAGCTGGAGAAGTAGTAATGGGGAACAAAGAAATGGCAGAGGAACTGAATGGATACTTTGCATTAGTTTTCACAGTGGAAGATACCAACAGCATACCAGAACACAAAGAGAGTTGGGGGTGAAGTCAAAGTACTGGTCATCACTGGTGGATAAATCACCTGGATCAGGTGTTTCCACCCAAGCTTTGAGGGAGATAGCTAAGGAGATTGTGGTGACATTGGTGGTGATCTTGGAAAAATTACTAGAGGCAGGGAGGGTGCCAAAGGAGTGGAAATGGCTACTGTAACATCCCTTCATATGACAGGAAATCAAAGGCATGTTAGTTTGACCTTGATGATTGGTGAGATTTTAGAATCCATTATTAAGGATGCGATTATGGAGTACTTGGCAGTGAATGATAAAATAGGGTTGAGTCAGCATGGCTTCATCAAGGAGAGATATGCCTGAAAAATCTATTGAGAAACATGTCAGCCATGATTGAATGGTGGATCAGACTGGATGGGTTGAATGGTCCAATTCTGCTGCATGGTTTTATGGATCTCAGTTCTTCCAGTAGCTATGCTGCCTGTCCACTTATTCCGGAATGTTCTAACAAATGAAGGGTTGCTACCAGTTGCAGACATGTGAGGGGATTGCAAAACTGCTCAGTAATATTCAGTGCAAACCAGCCGGTAGATGACAATGTATTTTTTTGTGTGGTCAGATCAGGAAGAGGAGCAACTTCTGACTCATGTTGGGGATTATGCTTCACAGCAGGCAAGCTATTGAGATGCTCAGGAGGATGACACACAGGATCGAAATTGAATCAATGTGATGACAGTACAACACAGGGTAAATATCCTAAACCACAGGAGACCAAAGTCTGTCAAGGTCCAAGTGTTGGAAAAGAGTCAACAAACATTTGCCTAAGCCCTTTGAAGCTACTATCATGTATATGGCCATCAGCCAAGGTTTAGTAAAATTGATTAAGGATTATGAGACAAACAAGTGTTAAGCTTCATAGCTTGATCATTAAAGCAAATACAAGTAGACATGGCAGCTAGCCACTATAATACTATAGCATGATAGTAGGGCTACTATTGTTTACTATAGTATACAAATGCAGGGTATTTCTCTTTGTGACTTGCACTCATCAGTACAGATGAAAATCTGAGGTTTGCAAAGCCAAATGAGAGTACAGTTTCCTCTATTTCTAAGTTCTGGGATGACTTTGACTCACTGTCAGCTGTTTATATGCATCAGGAGGGTTGTTGGTTCAAGTTGAGAGACTGGGGCACAAAATCTGCGTTTTAGTGCAGTGCCGCACTGTTAGGGAATAGTCTGCTGGGAAAAACGACAGACCGACACCTGCCATTGCCAGGCCAACATCCCCAGCATTGAGGCACTGACCACCCTTGATCGGCTGCAATAGGCTGGGCATGTCGACCGTGTGACTGACACAAGGCTCCCCAAGCATCTGCTCGACCCCCAGCTCCGAAACGGCAGGCGAGCTCCAGATGGATGCACTTCAGGGATACTCTCAAGGCCTCACTGGTGAAGTACGGAATTCCCACAGACAACTGGGAATCACTGGCCCAAGAGCGTCCAAAGTGGAGGAGGAACGTCTGGGAAGGAGACGTTCCTCCAACCTCTACCCCAAGTGTAACAGAGTCTGTGGAAGCCAAGCCAGTCCATACAGCCACCTACAGACTCACTCCGAGATTGGAAGAGAATGAATGAATGCATTGACAGATGAACTGTTTCTTTGGATATGTTAAATTGCAGCGTCACCTATGAGACCATACTTTCTTTTATTCATTCATGGGATGGAGGGTGTCATTGGCTGGTCAGTATTTATTTACCATCCCTAGTTGCCCTTGAGAAGGTGACAGTGAGCAGTCTTGAACTGCTGCTGTCCACCTGCTGAAAGTTGACCTACAATGCCCTTAGGAAGGGAATGACATGAAAAGAACACTGGAACTGTTCTGAATAGGAGCAGGATTGTTCAGGACAATATTTATTTCTTAAGCAACACCTCTGAAACGTATTTCTGGGTCATTATCACAGTAGTAGGATCATAGCGTTTTAGAGTGTGGAACAAGCTCCTTTAAACCATAGTGTTTGCCAGTCATCAAGCTCCTTTTCCACACTTGACCCCTAGCCTTCTACACTATGGTGTTTCAAGTGATCCAGTTGTTAAATATTGTAATGCTTCCTATCTCTGCCATCCCTTCAGGCAATGATTTCCAGATTCTGGATTAGAGTGGTGCTGGAAAAGCACAGCAGTTCAGGCAGCATCCTGCCAACCATATATTAGGTAAGACATTTCTTCCTTAATTCCCTTCTCATCCTCGTATTGCTTTCCAGTTATTGATCCTGCCACTTCGAGTGAAAGGTTTCTTTGTGTCGACCCAATTTATGACCCTCATAATTTTGTGTCTTTCCATAATATCCCCACTCATAGATATGTTTTACCAGCATGGAGAACGATGCTGTCTGTGGTCCTGCAGTGTGCAAATTGACTGCGGTATTCCTTGCAAAACTATCAATGAATAAGCCCCAGAAGGACCTCACTGGTTGCAAAGCACTTTGAGATATCCTCTGGTCATGACTATGAATCTATTTATTACATTCCAATTCAATAATGTGCTTCTGATAATGAACTCAGAAAAAAAGGACTCTCTCCATGCCAGCACTTCCCTGGCTTCTGAAAGACAATAGACAATAGACAATAGGTGCAGGAGTAGGTCATTCTGCCCTTTGAGCCTGCACCACCATTCAATATGATCATGGCTGATCATCCTTAATCAGTATCCTGTTCCTGCCTTATCTCCATAACCCTTGATCCCACTATCCTTGACAGCTCTATCCAACTCTTTCTTAAATGAATCCAGAGACTAAGCCTCCACTGCCCTCTGGGGCAGAGCATTCCACACAGCCACCACTCTCTGGGTGAAGAAGCTTCTCCTCATCTCTGTCCTAAATGGCCTACCCC
>NC_057710.1:16520565-16546541 GCF_004010195.1 Chiloscyllium plagiosum
TATCAAAAGCTTTTTGAAAGTCCAGGTACACTACATCTACTGGATTTCCCTCGTCCAACTTCATAGTTACATCTCAAAAAATTCAAGGAGATTAGTCAAGCATGATTTCCCCTTCATAAATCTATGCTGACTCTGACCTATCCTGTTACTACTATCCAGATGTGTCATAATTTCATCCTTTATAATAGAGTCCAGCATCTTTCCCACCACTGAGGTCAGACTAACTGGTCTATAATTTCCTGCTTTCTCTCTCCCACCTTTCTTAAAAAGTGGTATAACATTAGCCACCCTCCAATCCTCAGGAACCAACCCCGAATCTATCGAACTCTGGAAAATAATCACCAACACATCCACGATTTCTCGAGCCACCTCCTTCAGTACCCTGGGATGTAGACCATCAGGCCCCGGGGACTTATCAACCTTCAGACATAACAGTTTCTCCAACACCAATTCCTGGCAAATATAAATTCCCTTAAGTTCAGGTCCTTCAGCCACTGTTACCTCAGTGAGATTACTTGTATCTTCCCCAGTGAACACAGATCTGAAGTACTAATTCAATTCTTCTGCCATTTCTTTGTTCCCCGTAATATATTCCCCTGTTTCTGTCTTCAAGGGCCCAATTTTAGTCCTAACCATTTTTTTGCCTTGCACATACCTAAAAAAGCTTTTACTATCCTCCTTTATATTTTTGGCCAGTTTACCTTCGTACCTCATTTTTCCTCTGCGTATTTCCTTCTTAGTAATCCTCTGTTGTTCTTTAAAAGCTTCCCAGTCCTCCGTTTTCCCACTTATCTTTGCTATGTTATACTTTTTCTCTTTTAACTTTATATGTTTCTTAACTTCCCTCGTCAGCCACAGTCACCCATTCCTCCTCCTAGGATCTTTCTTCCTTTTTGGAATGAACTAATCCTGCAACTCCTGCATTATACACAGAAATATCTGCCATTGTTCCTCCACTGTCATCCCTGCTAAGGTATTGCACCATTGAACTTTGGCCAGCTCCTCCCTCATAGCTCCATAGTTCCCTTTATTCAACAGAAATATTGTCACTTCCGATTGTACCCTCTCCCTCTCAAATTGCAGATTGAAGCTTATTGTATTATGGTCACTACTTCCCAATGGCTCCTTCACTTCAATGTCCCTGACCAATTCTGGTTCATTGAACAATACCAGATGCAGAATTGCCTTCTCCCTGGTCAGCTCCAAAACCAGCTATTCTAAGAATCCATCTCTGAGGCACTCCACAAAGTCTCTTTCTTGAGGTCCAATACCATCCTGATTCTCCCAGTCTACCTGCATGTTGAAATCCCCCATAACAACTGTAGTAACATCTTTGTGACAGGCCAATTTCAGCTCCTGATTCAACTTACATCCGACATCCAGACTACTGTTTAGGGGCCTGTAGATGACCCCCAAGAAGGTCTTTTTACCCTTAGTATTTCTCAGCTCTATCCACACTGATTCTACATCCCCTGATTCTAGGTCCCCCAGTGCAAGGGACTGAATATCATCCCTTACCAACAAGGCCACCCCACCCCCTCTGCCCGTCAGTCTGTCCTTACGATAGCACTTGTTCTGAATTTTCTGCTTCATTGATACAGTTGCCTTTCTTGACTTCTCTTGTTCTAACTTTCCCTTCCATTTCCTTCTTAAACATTCAGTTTGTCCCCTCCCCCCCGCTACTTAGTTTAAACGTAGCTGTGTTGCAGTAGCAAACCTCCTGCCAGAATGCTGGTCCCTAACCTATTAAGCTGCAAACCGTCTCTCTTGTAGAATTTATGCTTACCACAAAACATACCCCAGTGATCCAAGAATTTAAATCCTTGCTTCCTGCACTAGTTCCCCAGCCACACGTTCAAGTCCATTATCTCCCTGTTTCTGGCCTCACTAGACCGAGGAACTAGAAGCAAACCAGAGATAACCACCCTGGACATCCTGCTTTTCAGCCTTCTTCCTAGTTCTCCGAAGTCCCGCTGTAGTATGTTCCTCCTCTTCTTCCCGACATCATTTGTGCCGACATGTACCACCACCTCTGGCTCTTCACCTTTGTCCTTGAGGATTTCCTGCACTCTGTCTGTGACGTCTTTAACCCTAGCGCCAGGAAGGCAACACACCATCCTTAAGTCCCGTCTGCTGCCACACAAACCCCGGTCAGTTCCTCTCACTATGGAGTCCCCTATTACCACGGCTCTGTGCGATGTCCGACTCTTCCGCTCTGCCTCTGTGCCAACTTTTGATTGACAGATCTGGCCGCCTCGCGGACTGGCAGTGTCATCAGTCTCTACTGTTTCCAAAAGATTCAACTTGTTCCTGACAGGTACTTCCCCTGGCTGCCTATCCGTGTGACAATGTTAATTTTACATTGTGTAATATCAGATTATGAGTGATGTCTCATGATATGGGAAACCAGATTTAAATGTAGGAATATATGTTTCAGAGAATTATTTTGTATTAAGTTTTTTGTTGTACATTTTTAAAATTTTCCATAATTAGAGTTGCAAATCTTCTATTTTACTCATTTTCTCTTTCCCCTCTCGATCTTTTGTCCTCCTTTGCAGCCTTCTTAAAAGGTTCAAATTATGAGGCTTACCATTTTTCACAATTTTTTGCCCCTTTCAATCAAATAGCATTTTTTATTTCTTTTATTATACAAAGTCACAATGCATGACTTGCTAGATTTCTATGCACTTAAAGAATTGTAGATTTATTGTAAATTTTAATTTTGTTTTTATAAATATTAACTATTGCCTGTTACTGTCACACTTTTTAATGTCATTTTCCAATTGACTATAGGCAATTTACTCCTCACAGCTTCATAGTATCATTTTTTGGATTTGTACATTAGTTTCTGAGTGAACTAAGTCAATTCAAAACTTAACATAGAACACAGAACAGTACAGCACAGGATCGGGCTCTTCGATGAACATGATGCCAAATTAAATTAATCCCTTCTGTTTGTCTGTCCATAGTCCATATCTCTCCCATGCCTTCCACTCTCTGTGCAAAATAAAATTGCCCTTCACATCTCCTTGAGCTTTCCCCCCTCACCTTAAATGTATTCCCCCAAGTACAAGACATTTCAACTCTGACAAAAAGATTCTGATTATCAACTCTATGCATCTCATAATTTTATAAACTTCTATCAAGTCTCTGCTCAGCCTCTGCTGCTCCAGAGAAAGCAACCCAAACATGTCCAGTCTCTCCTCATAGATCATACCCTCTAGTATAGGCAGCATCCTGGCAAACCTCTTCTGCGCCCTCTCCAAATCCTCCACATCCTTCCTGTAATGTGGCAACCAGAATTGAACACAATACTCTAGTGTGGCTAACTAAACTTTTATAAAGCTGTAATATCACTTCCTCACTCTTGCACTTAGTGTCTTAACCAATAAAGGCAAGAATACCATATGCCTTCCTTACCAACGTATCTACCTGCAAGGCCACTTTCAGGCAGCAATGGACTAGGACCCCAAGATCCCTCTGTATCTCAATGCTGTTAAGGGTCCTGCCATTAACTATATACTTTCCCTGCATGAATCCATATAAGATTCTGTAAATCAATTTTTTAGATTAGAATCAGTCTGAACATTAGCGCACAGTCTCACACAGGGCAACTCATACCTTAAATGCATTATCTGGGCTGACATGACACCAGTTGTTAAAGTTCACTTGAGAATGTAAGTTTTAAATGTTTTGCAATTTACATATGGAAGAACTGAAACCAACATTTTCATTCTAACATGAGAAACTTAGCAAACAATCCAGGCCTTTTTCAATATAATGTTAGTTACATCATACTGTAAACTTTTACTGTAAATTTTGTGTCTTATGATCTTATACTCCGCAACCACCTGATGAAGGAGCAGTGCTCTGAAAGCTAGTGCTTCCAAATAAACCTGTTGGACTATAACCTGGTGTTTTATGACTTTTAACTTTGTACACCCCAGTCAACACCGGCATCTCCAAATCCTGCAGAGACGTCTGAGAGCTGAGATGACTGACCCTCTACAATCACAACCATCTTCCTTTGAGCCAGGTATGACTCTAACCAGCGGAGTGTTTGCCCCCGATACCCATTGATTTCAGTTTTGCTGGGGTACCTTGATGCCATATTTGGTTGAATGTGGCTTTGATGTCAAGGGCTGTCAATCTCACCTCCCCTTTGGAATTCAGCTCTTTTGTCCATGTTTGAACCAAGGCTATAATGAGGTCAGGAGCTGAGTGACCCTGGCGAAACCCAAACTGCTGTCACTGAGCAGGCTATTGCTGAGCAAGTGCTGCTAGATAGCACTGTTGATGACAATATCCATCACCTTACTGATGATCGAGAATAGACTGATTGGTCAGTAATTGGCCAGGTTAGATTTGTCCTGCTTTTTGTGTACAGGACATACCTGGGCAATTTTCCACATTGTCGAGTAGATGCCAGTGTTGTAGCTGTACTGGAAGAGCTTGGCTAGGGGAGCAGAAAGTTCTAGAACACAAGTCTTCAGTAATATTTCTGAAATGTTATCAGGGCCCATTGCCTTTGCAGTATCCAGTGCTCCAGCCATTTCTTGAAATCATGTGGCGTGAATCGAATTGTCTGGAGACTGGCATCTGTGATGCTGGGAAACACTGGAGGAGCCTGAGATGGATCATCTACTCGGCACTCCTCACTGAAGATTGTTGTGATTGCATCAGCCTCATCTTTTGCACCATTCACGACTGGATGTGGAAGGACTGCAGAGCTTCAAGCCGATCCGTCGGTTGTGGAATTGCTGTTTGTACCATTTGGCATGCAATTGTCTTGTTTGGTGGCTTCACCAGTTGACTCCTCATTTTCAGGTATGCCTGGTGCTGCTCCTGGCATGCCCATCTGCACTCTCCATTGAACCAGGTTTGATCCCCTGGCTTGATTGCAATGGTTGATTGACGGATATGCTGGGGCTTGAGGTTGTAGATTGTGCGGGAGTAGAGTTCTGCTTTACTTGACGGCCCACAGTACCTCACGGATGCCCAGTCTTGAGCTGCTATATCAGTTCAAAGTCTGTCCCATTTACCATGGTGATAGCGCCACAGAACAGGATAGAGGTTATTCTCAATATGAAGGCACGACTTCATCTCCACAAGGATAGTGCGGTGGTCACTTTTACTTATACTGTCATGGACAGATGCTTCTGCAGCTGGCAGATTAGTAAGGACGAGGTCAAGTATGTCTTTTCCTCATTGATTGCTTCACCACCTGTCGCAGACCCTGTCTAGCAGTTATATCCTTCAGGACCTACCAGCTCGATCAATACTGCTGCTGCTGAGTCACTCTTGGTGGTGGAAGTTGAAATCCCCCACCCAGAGTACATTTTGTGCTCTTGCCACTTTCAGAGCTTCCTCTAAATGTTGTTCAACATGGAGGAGTACTGATTCATCAGCTGATGAGGACGGTACGTAGTAACCAGTAAGACGTTTCCTTGCACATGTTTAACCGGAAGCCATGAGACTTCATGGGGTCAGGAGTCGATGTCAAGAACTCCCAGGGCAACTCCCTCCCGACTGTATACCACTGTGCTGCCACCTCTGCTGGGTCTGTCCTGCCAGTGGGACAGGACATATGCAGGAATGGTATGGTGGTGTCTAGGGTGTTACCTGTAAGGTATGATTCTGTAAGAATGACTATGCCAGGCTATTGCTTGACTAGTCTGTGAGACAGCTCTCCCAATTTTGGCACAAGCCTTCAGATATTAGTAAGGGGGACTTTGCATGGTCAACAGGGCTGTTTGTGTTTTTGCCATTGTTTTTTTCCAGTTCCGATGCTATGTGGTCCATCCAGTTTCATTTCTTTGTTGCGACTTTCTAGCGATTGATACAACTGAGTGGCTTGATCAGCCATTTCAGAGGGCAGTTGAAAGTCAACCACATTGCTGTGGCTCTGGAGTCACATGGAGGCCAGACCAGGTAACAATGGTAGTTTCCTTCACTAAAGGACATTAGTCAACCAGATGGGTTTTTCTGACAATTGACAATACTTTTAATGGTCATCAGTCAACTCTTAATCCCATATTTTTTTTATTGAATTCAAATTCCACCATCTGCCATGGCAAGATTTGAGCCCAGGTCTCAAGAACATTATTCTGGGTTTCTGGATTAATAGTCAGGCGATAACACCACTCAGCCAATGCCTCCCCCAACTGGAAAAGAAGCACCATTCCTTCAGTGTCATTGAAACAAAGTCCTGGAACTCCCTTCATAACAGCACTGTGGGTCTACTTACAGCACATGGACAGCAGTGGTTCAAGATGGCAGCTCACTACCGCCTTTCCAAGGAATAAATATGGATGCACAGTAAATGCTAGCTCAGCCAGCAATGTCCACGGGCCATGAACGTTTTATTCATATACACTCATGAAACATGGAAATCACTATCTGGGCCAATATTGCTTGACCCTAGTGGCTTCTGAGAAGGTGGTGGTGAGTTACTTACCTGAACCGCTGTAGTCGATCTGGAGGGAGTTCCAGGATTTTGACCTAGCCCAACAGTAAAGGAACAGTGATATTTTTCTAAGTCAGGATGGTGACTTGGAGAGCAATGTTCACGGGGTAGTTTTTCCAGGCACCTGTTGCCCTTGTCCTTCTGGATGGCTTCTAGAAACCATTGCCAGCTATTGTTTACCTATTTACCTCCCTGCTCACCTCCAACCCTCTGTCTTCAGCATATATACCACCTTTTTTCTGACAACTATCAATTCTGAAGAAAGTCTTTAGACCTGAAACATTAACTTTGCTTTCTTTCCATGGATACTGCCAGACCTGCTGAGCTTCTCCCATTATTCTTGTTTTTATACTCACTGCCATTGTTGTTCTAAATAGTAGTAGTCTTGGCTTTGGAAGGTGCTGTCTGAAGATTTTTGTTGAATTTCTGCTGAGCATTTTGTAGATAGTACACACTGCTACTATTGAGCAATGATGATGGAGAGACACTTGGGATTATCCATTAAGTGATGTTCAATTGCAGAATCACTCATAATGTGGGATACAGTATTGCAAGTGCAGGCTGGTTGGAGGCAGTCAGTACCTTGCTTGTTGCGAACAACCAAAGGGATATGCTATTTGAGACAATTTTGCCAGTCTTACGGATGTATAGCCTATATAGAATATCTGCATTCGACCCATTGAGTCACATCAACCCTGTCACCCACACCTTCAACCTTAACTCTGTAATCCTGCCTTTCCCATGGCTAATCCACCTAGCCTGCACATCCCTGATCACTATGGGTAATTTAGCATGGCCAATCCACCACATCCTTGCACATCCTTGGATTGTGGGAGGAATCCAGAGCACATCCTTGGATTGTGGGAGGAATCCAGAGCACCCGGAGGAAACCCACGCAGACACAGGGAGAATGGGCAAATTCCACACAGACAGTCACCCGAGTTTGGAATCAAACCCGCTTCCCTAAGGCAACAGTGCTAATCACTGAGCCACCGTGCTGCGCTGACATAATGACATCACACAGAGACCGAAATTCATATGACATACTACTCATTTGTGTGATAGGAAGAATGTCTTTTTGTCTTGATAGCAGTAGGTGAAACTAGAACTAGAGGGCATAGCCTCAAAATATGGGGGAGCAGGTTTCAGACTGCGTTGAGGAGGGAATTCTGCACCCAGAGGGTTGTGAATCTGTGGAATTCCCTGTCCAGTGAAGCAGTTGAGGCTACCTCATTGAATGTTTTTGAGGCAAAGATAGATAGATTTTTGAACAGCAAGAGAATTAGGGATTATGGTGGGGGCAGGTAAGGGGAGCTGAGTCCACAAAAAGATCAGCCATGATCTTATTGAATGACGGAGCAGACTCAATGGGCCAGATGGTCTACTCCTGTTCCTGGTTCTTGTGTTCTTATCCTGTTAATAGCCAATACTGTGCATAGCAGCAATGTGAAAATTCACCTTCAACGATTGTTTAAATCTTTGAGATACCTTACACTTCCAGAGATGTCTATGTTTCAAAATTTAGATTGCAATACATTTTCATTAATGACACCACAATTTTCAAATAAGAGGAGTTATTGGAAGGTTCACAAATCAGAAAGTTCCTATCAGACCTTTTACCTCTCATTCACTGGTTGCACTCTGATACGATTCTGCCTTATGTTTTGTTCTGTTTTTCCAACGCTATCCTTTCCAGCAAGCTATATATTTATTATTTTTTTGAGAAATTAAATTCTTCCTTGTAATTATCCCAAATTTATTTTGTGTAATTTTAATTCATGTCTCCCATACTTAATTTCAGATTTCATAGTTCTCCCAATTATGAAATAAACCAAAACAGGCTATTTAGACTGATGGATAACATTGATGTTCATACTGATAAATGGAAGGGAACATTCATGCTACTAAACCTCAAAACAAAAGAGAAAGACTTTGACTTGTATAACTCCATCATTGACCTCAACACATGCCACAAAGCTACACTCAATGACGTATTATTGAAGAGTAATCACTGTTATGTTAGAATGTGGCAGCTAAACTGCAAAATGTAAACTGTCACAAATCATAGCACGATAATGATCGTATAATGTGTTTTTTGAAATATTGATTGAGGGATAAATATCAGCCAGAACAGCGAGATAAGAGCCTGAGATCTCCTTGAAATTATGCCTTGGGAAATTTAAATTGCGCCTTGAACAGCAGACAGGATGTTAATTTCGCATTTCATATGAAAGCCAGCACTTTGACAATGTAGCAATCCCTCTGTCACAGACTGAATGAGTAGCCAAGTGTCTGGGGTGTGAATTGATCTCACAACTTTCTGACTCAGAGGTAACAGACTGACTGATCTGAATCACAGCTAACATGCCAACATTCATTTGAAAGTGATGAATTTAGAGGGTTATGGGGATAGAGATGGAGAATGGGATGGCTGGGCAGCTCATTTGGGAGCGGGTACCGATACAATGGGTCGAATAGCCTCCTCCTGTACTGTAACGTTCATTGATTGTACGATTCTATAAGGATCATCAAAAAAAAAAGAGGTCCAGCATCTTCCCCTTATATTTGAGGACATTACAATATGATCAGATAGGAAAAGATGGAGATGTTTTTGGAGAAAAGATGTGGGCACACGTACAAGTCTGGCTGCAAGCATGCATTCAGCAATGTGGGATTCATCAGCTGATTCCACAAAGACTCAAGTCAAAAGCATGATAAAATACTTATCACATGCCTGCCTGAATACAGCTGCGTTGACTGTCAAAATCCAGAAGAGGAACATGTGCTCATAGAATCATAGAATCTCTAGAGTGTAGAAGCAGGCCATTCAGTCCATTGAGTCCAATTGGACCCTCCAAAGAGCATCACTCTACATCCAAACCCCTACTCTATCCCTGTAAACTTTCATTTACCATGGCTAACCCACATGGTCTGTTCATCCCTGGACACTATAGGAAATGTCCCACAGCCAATCCACCTAACCTGCACGTTGTTGGACTGTGGGAGGAAACTGGAGCACCCAGAGGAAACCCACACAGACATGGGAAGAATGTACAAACTCCACAAAGAAAGGTGTCCGAGGGTGGAATCGCACCCGGGTCCCTGGCACTGTGTGGCAGCAGTACTAACCCTGTAAATGTGAGCTTTTCAAAGAAATAAAGAAAACATTGTTAACAGAGATGATTGAAGGAAGGAGTATTTTAATCCTGGAGTATTCATAATCCAGTATTGAACATAGCATTATTGACGCAGGAGTAGGCTATTTGTTCCATTGAGTCTGATCCATCATTCAATAGGATCATGGCTGACCTGGTTAGGTCCTAGCTCTACTTTCCTGTTTGTTCCCTATAGCCTGTTTCATGGTGAATGGTGGGGCCTTAAGGAGTGTAGTGGAACAGAGGGATCAGAGGGAACAAAGTTCAGGTTCACAGTTTTCTGAAAGTGGAGTCACAGGTAGACAGGGCAGTGAAGAAGGCTTTTGGCACACTGGCCTTCATCAGTCAGGGCATTGAGTACAGAAGTTGGGAAGTTATGTTGCAGTTATATAGGACGTTGGTGAGGCTGCACTTGGAGTATTGTGTTCAGTTTTGGTCACCTTGCTACAGGAAGGATGTTATTAAACTGGAAAAAATGCAGAAGAAATTCACTAGAATGTTGCCAGGTCCCAACGGCCTGTGTTATAGTGAGAGGTTGGACAAGCTAGGACATTTTATTTAGAGCAGAGGAGACTGAGTGGGGATCTTATGGACGTGTATAAAATCATGAGAGGCATGGATAGGGTTAATGCATTCATTTTTTTTCCAGGGTTGGGAAATCGAAGACTACAAGGCATTAGGTTTAAGGTTAGAGGGGAAAGAATAAAAGGGAACCTAAGGGGCAACTTTTTTAACGCAGGGTGGTACGCATATGGAATTAGCTGCCAGTGGAAGATGTTGAGGCAGGTACATTAACAACATTTAAAAGGCATTTGGACAAATACATGGATAAGAAAGGATTAGAAGGATATGGGCCAAGTGCAGGGAAACGGGGTTAGCGTGGATGGACATTTTGGTCACATGAACCACTTTGGGCAAAGGGCTTGTCTCTGTGCTGTAAGACTCTATGTGTATCCAAAATCAGCCGTGAATAAATTCCAAGATTAGACTCCACTACCTTTAATAAGAGTATAAGATAATATTATGATAAGTAGGCCTTTCAGCCCATGAAAAGATGATAAGAAAAAAACAGGGAACTATAAACTGGTGAGCCTGTCATCAATGATGGGAAGTTGGTGGAGGAGATTCTGAGGGACAGGATTTATATGTATTTGGAAAGACAAGGACTCATTAGGGAAATCATATCTCTCTAAACTGATTGAGTTTTTTGAAGAAAGTGATGAAGAAAATTGATAAAGGCAGAGCAGTGGACATTGTGTGGACTTCAGCAAGGCATTCACCAAGATTTCACATGGTAGACTGGTTAGTGAGGTTGGATGAAATGGAATACAGTGATAACTAGGCATTTGATACAAAATTGACTCGAAGGTAGGAGACAGAGGGTGGTGGTGGAGGGTTGTTTTTTGGACTGAAGGCCTGTGACCAGTGGTGCATGGGTCTACTGCTTTTGTCATTTATATAAATGATTTGGATGTGAACGTAGGAGGTACAGTTAGTAAGTTTGTAGATGACACCAAAATTAGAGGTGTAGTGGATAGCAAAGAAGGTTAACTCAGAGTACAATGGGACCTTGACCAGATGGGTAATTGGGCCAGGAGTGGCAGGTGGAGCTTAACTTAGATAAATGTGAGGTGCTGCATTCCGAAGGCAAATTAGGGCAGGACTTACACACCTCATGGTAAGATCTTGGGGAGTGTTGCTAAACAAAGAGACCTTTGAGTATGGTGTTCAGTTTTGGTCACCTTGCTCTTAGAAGGGTGTTATTAAACTGGAAATAGTGCAGAAGAAATTTGAGCCAAAGGGATTTGTAGACACATCCATCAAACCATTCCTCCCATCCATCCTAGCCTGTCTTAAACACTCTATCACTTATCAGGGACACATCCCACTTTGTACCCTGGTGCCCCATCCAAGTGCTTGTCTAACTACCTGGTATCTATCCACCTGGCATAATGCCCACTTGGTACTCTACTTACCTGGAACCCAATCCATCTGACACCCTTTCCAAATAGCACCTTAATGTCCTTAGGTGCTTTACATAGACTGTCAGAGGACCGGTCAAAGTGGCTGACTGAACTGTTGGATATTTAAATTCCACAACATGGCAACTACTGTTGTGAAAACAGGAGCATAGTTTACTTTCACTCAGAAGTATTTCAGATTCCCTCTCTATTTCAGCAGTGTCTATATTTGGAAGCTCCTGCCAAAAACAGGGAACTGTTTCTTACCATAAAAGGTCGGAGCAGAGTGACAGACTGACTATGATTGTCACATCTCTTATGCTTTATTCCCTGAGTTTTAGTCTCCTCCACAAAAAGGTTTCTACCAACCCAGGCCCCTCAAGACCTTACATCTTTCAATAAGATCACAGCTCATTCTTTTGAACTGCAAAGGATATAGGTCTTTCAACCTTTCAACCTGCTCCTACCTTTTATGGTAAGAAACAGTTCCCTGTTTTTGGCAGGAGCTTCCAAATATAGACACTGCTGAAATAGAGAGGGAATCTGAAATACTTCTGAGTGAAAGTAAACTATGCTCCTGTTTTCAAATATGCAAACTGAAATCCATCAACTGAGTTTGATGAATTCAATATTCAAACTGCATTTGTATTTTCGCTTCACAGGAACATTGGTTTTAGCAGATGTAAAAGTGAAAATGTTCCCCTGCATTTAATACTTGTCAAGCTGACAGAAACTTGGCTGGTGAAAGGACAAAATGGGCAGCTCAGTGTTCTGTGTTTTAGATGCTATTGGAAGGATAGAAAGGGAGGCAAGAGAGAAGGAGGAGTGGAATTTTTGATTAAAGAAAATATTACTACTGTAATTAGGGAGGATACTTCTGAGGGATCATCCAGTGAAAATATATGGGTTCAAACTAGAAATAATAAAGGGATGATCACCTTTCATGGGATTGTACTATAGCCCCCCCAGTAGTCAGAGGGAAATCGAGGGGCAAATATGTAGCGAGAGCTCAGACATATCTAAGAACAACAAGGTTATAATAGTTAGGGATGTAAAATTTCCAAACATTAACTGGGACTGCCATAGTGTTAAAGGGTTGCACAGTGAGCGATTTGTTAAAGGTATTCAAGAAATTCTTCTTCATCAATATGTAAGTGTTCCTAATAGAGAAGGAGAAAAAAATTAATCTTCTCTTGGGAAATAAGGCAAGGTAAGTGACTGAAGTATTAGTAGGTGAACACTTACAGACGAGTGATTATAATTCAATTAGTTTTAAAATAGCTATGGAAAAGGATGAGCCTTCCATTAAAGTTAATGTTCTTAATCAGAGTAAGGAGACAAGAACTTTCAAAAGTTGATTGGAGTAGACTGTTTGCAGGTAAAGAGATGACAGACAAGTGGGAGGTTTTCAACAGTATGATAATGAGAGCTCAGAAGCATCGTGTTCCTGTTAGAGTGAAGGGTTAGAGTAGGGAACAATGGATGAATAAAGATCTTGAGGTCCTGGTCAAGAATAAAAAAGAGTCATATATTAAGTATAGACAACTATGATTTGTAGTGTAGGAGCATTCTTAAGATGAAAATCAGGAAGGCAGAGAGGAGATATGAGATTGCCTTGGCAGGTAGAGTCATCGAGTCATAGAGATGTACAGCATGGAAACAGACCCTTCGGTCCAACCCGTCCACACCGACCAGATATCCCAACCCAATCTAGTCCCACCTGCCAGCACCCCGCCCATATCCCTCCAAACCCTTCCTATTCATATACCCCATCCAGATGCCTTCTAAATGTTGCGATTGTACCAGCCTCCACCATTTCCTCTGGCAGTTCATTCCATACACATACCAACCGCTGTGTGAAAAAGTTGTCCCGTAGGTCTCTTTTATATCTTTCCCCTCGCACCCTAAACCTATGCCCTCTAATTCTGGACTCTCCCACCCCAGGAAAAAGACTTTGTCTATTTATCCTATCCATGTCCCTCATAATTTTATAAACATCTATAAGGTCACCCATCAGTCTCCAACGCTCCAAGGAAAACAGTCCCAGCCTATTCAACCTCCCCCCATAGCTCAAATCCTCCAACCCTGGCAACATCGTTGTTAATCTTTTCTGAACTCTTTCAAGTTTCACATCATCTTTCCGATAGGAAGGAGACCAGAATTGCACACAATTCTGACAGTGGCCTAACCAATGCCCTGTACAGCCGCAACAATGACCTCCCAACTCCTGTACTCAATATTCTGACCATAAGGTTAAGGATAATCCAAAGAGATTCTACAAGTGCATTAAGAGCAAAAGAGCAACTGGAGAGAAAGTAGGGCCACTTAAATGCAATGTGGTCATCTTTGTGTTGAATTGCAGGAGATGGGGGAGATATTAAATGAGTATTTTAGAACATAGAATATAGAAAAGTACAACACCGAACAGGCCCTTAGGCCCACGATGTTGTGCCGAGGTTTAATCCTAATGTAGAATATAATAACAACCTACACACCCCTCAACTCACTGATATCCATGTGCATGTCCAGCAGTCACTTAAATGTCCCTAATGACTCTGCTTCCACCACCACCACTGGCAAGGCATTCCATGTATTCTCAACTCTCTGCGTAAAGAACCTACCTCTGACGTCTCCTCTCTACCTTTCTCCTAATATCTTAAAACTATGACTCCTTGGACCAGTCAATCGTGCCCTGGGGAAAAGACTCTGGCTATTGACTCTATCTATTCCTCTCATTATCTTCTACACCTCGATCAGGTCTCCTCTCTTCCTCCTTCTCTCCAGAGAGAAAAGTCCAAGCCTATTCTACCTTTCTTCATAAGGCAAGCCCTCCAGTCCAGGCAGCATCCTGGTAAACCTTCTTTGCACCCTCTCCAAAGCCTCTGTATCTTTCCTATAGTAGGGCGACCAGAACTGGACACAATATTCCAAGTGTGGTCTCACCAGGGACTTGTAGAGCTGTAGAAAAACCTCACAGCTCTTAAACTCGATCTCCCTGTTAATGAAAGCCAAAATACCATATGTTCTCTTTGTGTCAGTTTTTACAGCGGAGAAAGAAATAAAGGCTAGGCAGGAAAGTAAATATATATGTTTTGAAAACAATTCATTTTACAGAAGAAGAAATGCTGGAGATATTAGAAAATATAAAGGTGGATCAATCTCTCGGGCCATGATCAAGTGTATCCCATAACGTTGTGGGAAGTTAGGGAGGAAATTGCAAGGCCTTTAGCAGAAATATTTGTATCATCTATAAACACAGGTGAGGTGCCAGAGCACTGAAGGGTGGCTAATGCTGTGCCTTTATTTAAGAAAGGTTGTAAGGAGAAACCTGGGAACTACAGTCCTATGAGCCTGATATCAGTGGTGGTTAAGTTGTTGATGTGATTCTGAAAAATAAGATTTGCATGCATTTGGAGAGGCAAGGACTGATTGGGGATAGTCAACATGGTTTTGGGCAAGGGAAATACATAATTCTTTGAAATGTGCATCTCAGGTAGACAGGGTGGTTAAGAAGGCATTTAACACACTTGCCATCATTGCTCAGACCTTTGAGTATAAGAGTCATGTGGAGGTTGTACAGGATGTTGGTGAGGCCTCTTCTGTAGTACTATGCGCAGTTCTGCTCGCCCTTTTATAGGATGGATATTATTCAGCTGAGGGGGTTCAGAAAGCATTTACCAAGATGTTGCTGAAAATAGGCTGGATAGGCTGGGATTTTGTTTCACCAGAGCAGAGGAGGTTGAAGGGTGACCTTCAAGGTTTATAGAATCATGTGGGGCATACATAAGGTAAGTAGAAAAGGTCTTCTCCCTAAGGTGGGAGAGTCCAAAGCTAGGGGCCATATTTTTTAAGGTAAGGGGTGAAAGACTTAAAAAGGACATGAGGCAACTACACAGAGAGTAGTTAGTATGTGCAATGAATGCCGGTGAAAGTGGTACATGCAGGTACAATAACAGTGTTTAAAAGACATTTGGATAACTATATGAATAGGAAAGGATTGGAGGGAAATGGGCCAAATGCAGGTGGGACTAGTTAAGTTGGGGATTTTGTTTGGTGTGGACTTGTGTCGGTTTCTATGTTGTATTACTATATGACTCTATTAGTTTGCACTGTGAATTTGGGGATATTAGGAGATGCAATGGGTAGTTAGCCCCGCGAACAGTGATGACTTGAAAAGTAGTTCAACTGAAAGACTGTAAACTCACCTTGAAGAGATCCATATTGTATTGTAAGGCAGTTAGTACCAGAAAGGATTAACTGATATCATGAGGTAAGATCCACCCTTCAGTTTATAAAGCACGGTGGCTCAGTGGTTAGCACTGCTGCCTCACAGCACCGCTGCCTCACAGCACCAGGGTCCCAGGTTCGATTCCAGCCTTAGGCGACTGTGTGTGTGGAGTTTACACATTCTCCCCGTGTCTGCGTGGGTTTCCTCCAGGTGCTCCGCTTTCCTCTTGCGGTCCAAAGATGTGCAGGTCAGGTGAATTGGCCGTGCTAAATTGCCCATAGTGTTGGGCGCGTTAGTGGGAGGGAAAGGGGTCTGGGTGGGTTGCTCTTCGGTGGGTCGGTGTGGACTGCTTGGGCTGGGGGGGACCTGTTTCCACACTGTAGGGAATCTAACCTAATCTAATCTAATCTGAACTGTTCATGGGAGGAACTAACCACAATTGCTACAGTGGAGTCTTGTGTGTACCAGAATGTTTCAGTACCAGGCATGTGAAAGTACTCAAATTGAAACTGATGCCCTGATATCTGGTAAGAAGAAATTCTGTACCTCAGATGTACTAGTTATTAACAAATATGTAGCAAACCTGTTCTGTTTACCAACAATGGGCTTATTTTTGACTGAAAACTACAGATGGGCATCCTTCCTGGCTTGCTATCAGTAATTTAGACTAAAACCAAAAAGAAGGTATCCCAGATGGTTCAGGTAGATGACATTGTAATCACAGTGTCTGAAGGTGGTGCCAAAAGCCCTCGTGTGGTGCAGTGGTAATGTCCCTACCCTTGGACTCAAAGCAATAGATTCAAGTCCCACCTGTGCCAGAGGTTTATAATAACATCTCTGAACAGATGTATTAGAAAAATGAGATTTTTTTTAAATTTAGAAGACGTTGCCAATCATGGTGGATTTAATTTAGTCATAACTTTATAAGACATATCATTTTTCTGACTTACGCTTTGATTATTCTCTCAGTTTATTTTTCAAGGCATATTAAGATTCTGTATCTGCAGCTGGCCCTTTTTCAATTTTAATCAGCGATTTATATTTAAAACCATCTTTTACGAAGATGCCTGTCGCAGTTATGATCTCAGGATAATAATAAAATTAATGATGAAAGGAGCCTGTGGGTCTTTCTGTCCTTCACATGAAGTGATCTCCTGTTATTTCAGTGTCGCTTTATTTTTAAACACTCAAACTTTGCAAAATTGCATTTCAGCTATGATTGTGCATCTGTAAAATATTAACTTATTAGAAATATTGTTTTGGTTCCCTTCAAACCCACGTAATTTCCTGAAGCATTTTGCAGCTTCTGAAACACTGTTGAATGCTGTGACATCAGAAGTACTGCAGAAATGTAGGCCCAGCAATTTCCCATCGTAATCCATCTTCTGAGGGTGGTCGTTGAGAAGTAATTATTAGCCACGACAAACACTTCTGCTTTTTTCTCAAACATTGTCCTGCAATCTTCCTCATCCTGTCACTCGGGCCTCAGTTTTATGTATCTTCTGCGAGATGGTGTAGGTGACAGCAATGCAATGGATTTTATGTTCAAGCCCCTGGGAACAGCACTTTTTATTATTTGTACATGGGATGTCGGCATCACTGGCTAGACCAGCATTTATTGCCCATTCCTAATTCCCTATAGGATAGGTGGTAAGAGTTAATCACATTGCTGTAGGTTTGGAGTCACATTTTGGCCAAACCAGATAAAGATAACAGATTTCTTTCCCTAAAAGATATTAATCATCCAGATGGATTTTTAACAGCAATTGATAATAGATTCATGGTTGCAATTTGGCTAACTTCTTATTCCAGATATTAATTGAATTCAAATTTCCCCATCTACATAGCAGGATGTGAACTGGTGTCTCCACCAGAACATTAACCTTGGGTTCCATCTTACTAATCCAGTGAAAAAAGCACCACTTGGTCCTAAACCTCTTGACCTAGGAACGAACAATACTACGATCAAGTCACATCACATGTATTAATGAATAAATATTTTTGTCTTATTTTATTACAGGCAGGAATTGATAGGATTTTACAGTATTTAATCTTAACTGCCCACCCTTTGTAAAGTCACATTGTTATTAGTTTGCAGATCCACCATTCTAGGAAAGGAGGATAAAATTTTAGTTGTGGCAATATTTATTGTTAACTTTTAATCCTAATCCTATAGTTGTCAGCTACTAGCTGTTAGCTGTTAGCTGTCATGCCTCAGAAGCAAAGTGTTTCTATTTCAAATATTGGTCAGAATTTGGAGAAGAAAGATCTAGTGTTACACTCCAGTCCAGTAACTGAGCTGCATTGCCAGAGGTGCCAGATCCAGATTAGCCATTGTTATGATCCCAGCTGACATTATTATTGGACAAATCCGATCCTGGACTGAAACATGGCTTGGTGGGTCATATTTTGTTTTGTTTTGGTTTTAACGAGGTGGTGTCTCACTGAAATGGAATGTGACATGTTTTGTTTGAACAATAAAACAAAAGTTTACTACACAATAGGAATGAAAATAAAATAGAATAAACCAAATAATTACTTCTAATACAAACAGTTTTAAGCACACAAAGGATAATCCAATTAATACCAGAGCACTCCTTTACAATTTCCAGAAGAAAAGCATCACTTTTACAGTACTCACCAGTGAAAAAGTATTTTCCTAACAGCTTGATAGGCTTTCAGGTAAGTGTGATTTTAAGCCCTAGACTGGAACTAATGTTAGTGTCTTCCGAGAGCTATCATACCTCTGGTCATAAATATACTGAGGTTCAAGTAATCTCTTCAAGGTTTTATCTCAACACTTCTGTTCTAGGGCTATCATGAACTCTTTAAACCAGTTATCTAGTTTCACCTTACTGGCCCATTCTCAACAGTACTGATCTTCAACCATCTCTGACCAAAGACCTCACAGAAGTGTCCAAAACCAAAGTAAAACTACACAGGAAACCTATCTTTAAGCAATAAGCATTTTTCCCTCGGCTTAAAAACCCTAGAAATTTCTAACAAACCTTAAATCACAATGGTTTATTTTGCTAAGTCATATGCAATGCTCAGGTGAACAAAAGTCCATTGGTGCCTCCAAAGTAGCTCCCTCAAACTGTTTTAAAAGAAATTACCATTGCTACAGAGGGATATGTGCCAAGTGCTGGGCAAATTAGACGAGATTAGGTTCGGATATCTGGTCAGCATGGACGAGTTGGACCGAAGAGTGTGTTTCCATGCTGTACATCTCTATGACTCTATGACTCCAAATACTTGGAAGTCATTTATTTACTTCAGACAAAGAGAAAATCCATATAACACTAACCCTAAAACAAAAACCCAGAATTAAAATAAAAGATATGCAATATTTAAATCATAATTTATATCACACTATTAAAACAAGGCCTTGAGTAAAGCAAACATTAAAACAATCCTATTGCATTAACTTAAAGAGGAGGAGAGGAGCTCCCCAGTGACCTGTCTGTTATGTATCCCTCAATCAATACTACGTAGAACAGGCAATCCAGTGATTATTCTACTGTTTTGTTGAATCTTGCTGAGTACAAATTGTTTTCTGCATTGCAAAAGCAACTATGCTTGAAGAAGAATCAAATCAGACTTGAAACAATAACTCTGTTTCTCTTTCTATAGACGCTGCTCGGCCTGCTGAGTTTCTCTAGCACTTCCAGTTGTAATTTCAAAAGTTCATGTTTGGATATCATGTGGTGGTAAAAGATGATAGATGAATGACAGACTTTCTTTCTTCTCAATGGTTGTCCTCACATTTCAATATATTTAACCAACACTAAGAGAAAGTACAGATATAGTTTTGAATTTCCTGACTCTGCAAATTGACAGTAATAAACATATTTCCAATATTTGAGGAAGGTCTACTAGTGAGTTTCCAATGAACCATATTCTTTTATGGGGCAAAGGGTGAGACCAAGTACATACCAATATAAGAGTAGGTCCATCAACCTCTAGATCCTGCTCTGCCATTCAATAAGATCTGATTGATCTGCCCAAAAGCTATAGTCTGAAATAGAGTTCACTCACGTATTCCTGTGTCTGGCTTCATGTTTTTTCTCAGCTGGATAATCTGCAGAGGGGCTTTAGCCTAATGTAGAAAATTTACAAAATTTGTGAAGATTAACCACAAGTTACATATAAACATATAGATTAGGAACAGAAGGCACTCACTCGGCACACCTCCACCACCACCCTCCCTCCCACTCCACACCCCCCCCACCGTCGTCGTCCCCCCTCGAGTAACCAACATTCAGTAAGATCATGGTTTATCTAACTGCTCTAGTCCTGCCTAGCACTAATAATCTTTCACTCCCCAGGCTATTAAGAATCTATGTATCTTAAAAATATTCAAAGACTCTGTCCTTACCATCCTTAAAGGAAGAGAGTTTCAAAGACTCATAGCATTCTGTTAGAAGAAAAATCTCCTGATTTTATTTCTAATTTTCTTAGTTTAATTTTATTTTTAAATAATGATCCCTAGTTTTAGGTTCTTCCACAAGAGGAGATATGCTTTCCATATGTCAAGAATCCTCAGGATCTGATACATTTCAGTCAAGTTGCCTCTTACTTTTTTAAACACTCAGAGGACACAAGCCTAGCCTTTCCTACTTCTGCTCATAAGACAACCCACCTTTAAGAGGATGCAAGTAAGGAGCAAGAATAGGCCATTCAGCCTTGTGAGCCGGCTTGTCATTTAATAAATCATGGCTGATCTGATTAAAACCTCATAACCATATTCCCACGTGCTTCTGATAATCTTTCACTCTCTTATTTATCAAAAATCTATCCCCACTTTCTTAAAATTATTCAGACTCTGTGTTTGTCAAAAAGTGCAGCACTGGAAAGGCACAGCAGGCTAGGCAGCATCTGAGGAGCAGGAGAGTCAATGTTTCGGGCATAAGGCCTTCATCAGGAATATGGAAGGGGAAAGGGGCCCGGGAGATAAATTGGAGGGTGGGGTTGGGGGTAGGGTAGCTTGGAAGGCAGGTGGGTAGTGATGGTGATAGGTTGGAGGGGAGGGTGGAGCAGATAGGTGGGAAGAAAGATGGACAGGTAGGACAGGTCAAGAGGGCGGTGTTGAGTTGGAGGGTTGGATCTGGGATAAGGTCGGGGGAGGGGAGATGAGAAAACTGGTGAAATCAACATTGATCCTGTGTGGTTGGAGGGTCCCAAAGCGGAAAATGAGGCATTCTTCCTCCAGGTGTCAGGGGACCTACAATTTGGCAGTGGAGGAGGCCCAGGACTTGCATGTCCTTGGCGGAGCGAAAGGGGGAGTTTAAGTGTTTGGCCACAGGGCAGTGAGGCTGTTTAGTGTGTGTCCCAGAGATATTCTCTGAAACGTTCCACAAGTTAGTGTCCTGTCTCCCCGTTGGAGGCCACATCGAGAGCAACAGGCACAGTACATGACGCGTGTGGATGTGCAGGAAAATCTTTGTCGGATGTGGAAGGATCCTTTGGGGCTTTGAATGGAGGTGAATGGGGAGATGTGAGCTAAGGTGCTACACCTCTTTTGGTGGCAAGTGAAGGTGCTGGGAGTGGAGGAAGGGTTGGTGGAGGGCATGGACCTAACAAGGGAATGGTCTCTGCGGAATGCAGATAGGGGTGGGAAGGGAAATATATCTCTAGTGGTGGGGTCTGACTGTAGGTGGTGAAAATGGTGGAGTTTAATGCACTGTATCCAGAGATTAGTGGGGTGGAAGGTGAGGACCAGTGGGGTTCTGTCCTTGTTGCAGTTGGAGGAGTGGGGTTCAAGGGTGGAGATGCAGAAAGTGGAGGGCATTATTGTTCACATGGGATGGGAAATTGCAGTTCCTGAAATAGGAGGCCATCTGGGATGTCCTGGAGTGGAATTGCTCCTCCTGGCAGCAGATATGGCAGAGAGTGGGGAATTGGGAGTAAGGGATAACATTTTTACAGGAGGGAGGTGAGAGAACGTGTGGTCCAGGAAGCTGTGGGAGTCAGTGTGTTTGAGGTAGATATCTGTGTTGAGTCGGTCACCGGAGATGGAGATGGAGAGGTTCAGGTAGGGGAGGGAGGTGTCCAAGAGGATCCAAGTGAAAGCTTTTAGAGGAAGAGGGTTTCAAAGTCTCACAAGTCTCATCTCTGTGGTGAACCCTTATTTTTAAACAGTGATTCTTAATGCTCGATTATCCCATAGGAGGAAACATCCTTTTCACACCCATCCTTTTAGTCTCGCTTTTTAAACTTTTTTATCATAAGACAGCAATCTCATTCCAAGCATTAGGCTGGTGAAGCTTTCTCAGAATCATTTTCAAAGTATTTCCCACCTTCCCCAAATAAGAAAACTAAGGTTGTGTACAGTACAATGTGGTATTATCAATTCCCTATATAATGGAAGCATAACTTCCCTACTTTCAATATCCAGTTCCTATTTCTACCCATGCTTTGGAACAGAACTAGACAATACGGCATTTTAGTGTTGCTCTGCCATTCATCTAGATCATTGATAAAAGTTCAAGATCAGAGATGGTTACAGAGAGTGGTGAACTCGGCCCAGACAATCACAAAGGCCAACCTCCCATCTATAGAATCCATCTACCAGGCCCGCTGTCAAGGAAAGGCCCCAACATTCTGAAAGATCCATCCCACCCTGACAATGTTTTTCTACAACCTCTACCATCAGGGAGAAGGTACAGAAGCCTGAACACACGTATCAGCTGGTTTTGTAACAGTTTCTACCCTACTGTTTTAGAATACTGAATGGACTCACAAAATCTTAACATTCACCTGTACCTGTGGTTTTGTTTTTGCTGCTGTTTACCTCTTATTTATTTAACTCTGTAATCTGCCTGTATTGCTCACAAGACAAGGCTTTTCACTGTGCCTCGGTACATGTGACAATAAATTCAATTCAATTCAATCACACAACATCTGGTTATAGTCCAACAGGTTTATTTGGAAGCACTAGCTTTCGGAGTGCTGCTCCTTCATCAAGTGGTTGTGGAGTATACTGATCTCCATCTGATCTAGATGAATGGCAGAGAAACACTAAAAAGCCTAATCATCTAGTTTTGTTCCGAAGCATGGGTAGAAATAGGAACTGGATACTGTTACTGGAACCTGTTACTGGAACCTGTTGGACTATAACCTGGTGTTGTGTGATTTTTAACTTTGTACACCCCAGTCCAACACCAGCTCCTCCAAATCATGGCTGTTTAGCACCTAATCTCTTACACCACTTAGTTCCAAATCTCTTGAGATAAAATCATGAGGGGCATGGATAGGATAAATAACTGAGGGCATTTTCCTATGGTGGGGGCATTCATAACTGGAGGCATAAATTTCAGGTGAAAGGGGAAAGATTTAAAAAGGACCTGGGGTTAGCTTTTTCACGTGTATTGGAATGAGTGTCAGAGGAGGTGATGGAGACTGGTGCAATTACAACATTTAAAAGGTATCTGGATAATTATGTGAATAGGAAGCATTTAGAGTGAGCAATTGGGATTAGGTCAGATTAGGATGTCTGGTTGCCATGGAGAAGTTGGCCCAAAGGGTCAGTTTCCATGCTGTATGACTCTATGTCTTGTTACAGCATGACAGTAAACCCTTCTGCTAATTAAAACAAACACACAGATAACTCACTCGCCTTGTGATCTGTTAAAGTGACACAGAACATCCCAAATTCCATTATTTAAACAAAATTCAAGTTTATTCTTTAACTCTAAAAGTGAACATTCAACAATGTTTATTTACAACTCTACGCCCTTTTTCTCTTAAAGGTTTGTTATCTACCTTCAAGTTTATAATAAAACACTGAACCAATAAAAGCCCCAATTAAAATTACAGCAACTTCATTTTCAAAACCAGACAGCGGCTGTCATCTCCAGCGTCCGTCTTCCTCTGTTTGTAGATCTCCCTGGATCATCTTTGGTCTTCTGCTGCAAATATGTTTCATATAGAAAAGGTACCTTTGATAGAGAGTGTTTTTCAGGCAGTCTCTCGGTGGCAGTTGGTGCACTTTCTCTGTGGTTAACTCTCAAAATGCCAGCTTATTTATACCCCCAAACATCTCATTGGTTCAATGTTTTCAAAACAGTAAAATTCAATTTTGGTTGGGTTTTGTACCATGGGGCATAACATAAACTGATTGATTAAATTCAAGTGGTGGTCAAAACATCTGAGATATCTAGTTTATAGCCAAATGTTACATATTTTCAATTTTCCAGTATACTCTGAGACTGCTAGTCAGTCACATGACAGTTGCCTGCAAAGTCTCATTGTCAAAACAGCCTTCACTCGTTCTTAAACTACAGTACATGCTTTCAACTTCATAACACCTCCTCCCTTAAAAACAGAACCATAATAATGAAAAGATGTTCTTTTTCTAATTCTTAATCCCATTACAATGATATATATATATATATATACACAACGGTATTTGTTAAATCTTATCAAACTTTTTCCGTAAAATCTGCAATAACGCATCTGCTATCACATTCTTATGACCTGCAATATGTACACTTTGTAAATTAAAAGTTTGTAACATAAGAATCTAATAAAATAGTCTTATGTTCCAAGAATATAAAGGGATTGCGATCCGTGTATACAAACATCTCTGATATATGCTCGAGACATAAACAGCAAAATGTTGTAAGGCCAGTACCAGACTCAATAAATTCTTTTCAATGATAGAGTATTGTCTCTGGTGGGTGTTGAGTTTCTTTGAAAAGTAACCAACTGACAGTTCAATTCCATCATCATCATCTTCGATTGCAACTTCGAAGGATTTCAAAAAGTTTGGTGTAGCTTTAAAACTGCTTTTAATTGTCAAATACCTCCTAGCATTGTTTTGTCCACTGAAATTTTGTGTTCTTCTTCAGCAAATCAGTTAACGGTGCTACTATACTGCTGAAACTTGGAACAAACTTCCTGTAAAATCTGCTTAGTCCCAAACATTGAGGCACCTCTTTCTTCGAGATTGATCGTGAAAGTCCATCAATGGCCATTGTCTTTGCAATCCTTAATGCAAGTCTTTCATGACCAATGTTATGTCCCAAGAACGTCACCTCTGCTTTCGTGAATTCTGTTTTCTTAAAGTTTAATACCAGTTTTGCTTCTCTTAATCATTCAAAGAGCTCTGCTAACTGTACCATGTGATCTTTCCACGACTCACTAAAGAATACTACATCGTCCAGATAGACTGCATAGTTTATTAACCCAGCCACAGCTCTGTTCGTGAGTCTTTGGAATGTGGCCGGTGCGTGATTCATTCCAAAGGTCATCAGTTTGAATTGATATAGCCCATTTGCGGTTACAAACGCAGAAATTTCTTTTGCTCTCTCTGATAAAGATACATGTCAATAACCACGCAGTAATTCCAACTTTGTCATGTAACTGGCTTGTCAACTTTTCTCTCTTGGGGTGCAAGAGGTCCCAGATCCCGTACGAGTCCCAAACTGTTACAACACGGCAGTAAACCCTTCTGCTAATTAAACCAAACACACAGAAAAGCTCACCTTTCAAAGTATGAGTGACAGAGAATTCCCCAAATTCCACTATATAAAGAAAAATACATAAATTTTCTTCTTTAATTTGAAAAGTAGACATTAAACAACAGTTATTTACAATTCTATGCCCCTTTTCTCTTAAAGATTAGTTATCTACCTCCCACTCAATAATAATACACTGATTCAATAAAAGCCCCTATTAAAATTATAGCAGCTTAATTTTCAAAACCAAATAGCGGTTGTCATCTCCAGTGTCTGTCTTCCTCTGCTTGTAGATCTCCCTGGGTCATCCTTGGTCTTCTGCTGCAAAGAAGTTTCATATGGAAAAGGTACCTTTGATAGAGAGTGTTTTTCAAATGGTCTCTCAATGGCAGTTGGTGTACTCTCTCTGTGGCTAACTCTCAAAATGCCAGCTTATTTATATTCCAAACATTGGATTATCTCATTGGTTCGATGCTGTCAAAACAGTAAAATTCAAACTTGATTGGTTTTATTATCCTGGGACATAATTTAAACTGAAAAATGTATTGCTGGAAAAGCGCAGCAGTTCAGGCACATCCAAGGAGCAGGAGAATTGATGTTTGGAAGGAGGTTAAGGTGAGGGTGATAGGTCGGGGAGGGGGTGGGGGCGGAGAGGTCATGAAGAAGATTGCAGGTCAAGAAGGCAGTCCTGGGTCCGAGGGTTGG